>NC_137123.1:10000-90000 GCF_949319135.1 Squalius cephalus
TGGGACTCTACCTTAAAAAAAAAAACAAAAAAAAAAAAATTAAAATATACAATATTAACATATTTATTTATTTTTATGAAAACAAAATGCAACACACTTTTACAGTACAACAAAATGCATTACAAGTCAATCAACAGCATAAATACAAAACATTAACATCTATACAAAAGGGTAAAAAAAAAGGACCATGAAGTTACACAAACTTAACCAGGAATACAAAACTGTACAAAGTGAAACAACTAAAAAGTTGAAAGTATGAAATAAAGTATGAATAAAGACGCAAAAGAGGATGAGTGGAGAGATGTGGAGCTCGAGAGAGTTGTGACAGAGGGAACCACCACGGAGGAGATAACGGAGGGAACAGTAAGGGAGAACATGGCAGGAGTTCCCAACTTGCTCACCAGGATGTAGGGCCATGGCACAGTCGATAAAAGAATAGGTGGACCTTTGGTAAATGGGCCAGGCAGAAGCCGTGGGACAACCAACTCAGATGGAGCCATTAGAGGTGGGGACCTAAGCAGAGCCAAAGACCCAAGACCACTGCACTGGAGGGCAAAGGCAGAACCATAGGGGTGGAGGGACAAAGCATAGCCGTAGGATTGGAAGACTGTGGTGCAAACAGGGTGATAACTGACCAATGTGGAGTCAGAGGGATGAGGGAGCCCGATACAGCTTGAGTGATAACTGCCCATGGTGGAGTTGATAGGTCGACAGAGTGAAAGTTAAAGTCCGGGGCTTGGCACGAAGACAGAGGATCAACACCTATTAAATGCTGGTAATCTGGAAGCCAAAGGCGGACCCAAGGATTAAAGGGTGGCCAATGAAGGATGAGCCAAAGGGCTGAAAGGAGCCAGCGGACACAGGCCCCATTAACTAGATGGCATGGGTAGAGGAAGTGGGAGAAGGAGCATCAATGAGAGGCTTCATGCTGAGTAGGAAGGAAATCAGCCTGGACTGTCTAAACAGCTGGAGGGAACGGCCAACACAGGATAATGAGAACACAAAATAAACCAAAACAGAATATAAACCTGACAAGTACTTTAAAATAATAAAAGAAAAAGAAAAAGAAGAAAAAATAAAGAAAGAAAGGGTTAGGATTTTACAAATAGGGTATTACAAATTACACAAAGTGGCATATGGGCACAAGTACAATCATTAAAAAGGGTAGAAACAAAAAGGCTTTAAAAAACAGAACATCGAAACAGAAATTTGGACCATAAACCTGTGACGTGGAGTATTATTTAATAGAGAATGGTCAGGCAGGCAGTACTCAGAGAACAGTGCCAAGAATGTCAAAGGAAATCCAGAATCATAAACAATACCAGGCAGAGGTCGGGACAGGCAGCAGATGAAGAAACGAGAATCAATAAACAGTCAAGGGTCAGATAACAGGGAATCAATCAATCAATCAATGTAGAGTAACCCTAACCCAAACTTTACAATATTAGAAGGGGCAAACAATGGCATAAAAGGCAAACAGACAATGCAAGAAACAAGTGAAATGCATTTAAACACATTAAATAAAGACCTACATATACCATAAATGCAAAGACACAGACCAAAAAAAAAAGAGTCACAAAATAGAAATAAAAAGGATGAATAAAAAAAAAAAGGTACAAAGACAAACATAATCTTGAATGGAACCAATTAGTACAATATAAATAAAATAAATAAAATAAAAACACTTAAGAAAAAAACAAACTTTGTCTTTGTGAGTGGGAGGCACACCCATATATTGTAGCTTAAGTGACTTTGATATGCACCTGCAGTTGATAGACTGTTGGGTTGCAGGGTTGAAATCTATCCTGGACCCCACACACCCAAGTCCAACTGTTGAACACTTAAAAAGAAAGTTCTCCACATTCATGAAAGTTCATGAAAATTAATGAAGTAGCCAGTGAACCCGATTCAAAAAAAAATTCAAATAGGTTAAATGAAATCGCAGCATCAGATAAAAATACAAATGGGTACAAGAGCATAGAGAAAAATCACAAAGCAGAAAAAGGGCATAGTAAGACAGCCACTAATACTAACATACCAGGCAGTCAGATAATAAAAACAAGTGCATACACATACAACATACACAAACAGTAAAGACAAAAAAATTAAAAATTTATGCAGTACATTTCAATACAAAATACAACCTTTTTGGAAAAATAGCAAAGGGCATAAAATAGTCAATGGGACAGGGCCACAAAACAGCATAATGGCTAATAAGGCAAGGAGCATAAACTAAAGATGTATTGAAGACATTAAATCATAAGCAAACAAAAAAAATAGGCTAGAAAATAATGCAAAAGACAAGAGCAGTCATAAATGCAAATGCAAATGCAAAGACAAGAGATAGGAATATAAATACAAAGATGGGAAAATGCACAAATACAAAAAGGGCCATTGAGACAGTAGACATAGACAAACAAATCTTAAATTGGATACATGAGGTGAAGGCATACATACAAAAGCAGCGATTTCAGGAGTATGGTGTTGTACAAAGCAAATTACTTATACAGCTTTATACAGTATAAATAAAAAAGGCATTAGGTTTAGGTAACATTTGTAACATAGTAACATTTGTGTAAGAAGTTGGTGAGATGTTGAATTTCAGCCAATAAAAATGCAAGCCCTAAAAATAAAATGCATTAAAATGCAAGCACGGTTAATGCATTGCATTGCATTTTTTTTTTTTTTTTTTTTTTTTACAATTAGTGCATTTCGGCCAGCTTTTTTGTTTCTAACACATTTGTCAATACTTTTCTATACATGCATAAGGAAATACAACAGGCAATAGTAATAATACTTAATAATACTAATAAGTCAATACAAAAAGTAGGGCTGTGAAACAAATCATGATTAATCGCATCCAAAATAAAAGTTTGTTTACATAATATTAGAGTTAGGGTTGTACGGTGTATACGTATTCTGTATATATATATATAAATAAACACCTATGCATGTATATGTTTAAGAAAAATTTGTTATAAAAAAATTATGCCATATAAATAAATATATATATATATATATATATATGTGTGTGTGTGTGTGTGTGTGTGTGTGTGTCAGTAAATCCAGTTTAACAGAGAACAGCTACAGCAAGAAAACTAAAAAACCCAGAAAACTAAAAAACAGTGTGAGGTGCATTAGGACAGGTTTAATAGAACATCAAGTGCAGAGAATGATCAAAGGAGGCATAATGATGAACACAGATTTCTCTTCTAGATTTCTCCCTTTGATAACATTCCAAGGACTTAAACTGGTTGACAATTTTCAAGTGTGCCACTTTAACTTGATGTGCATAGCATAACTTGCATCAAAGCATTGACTAACTTTGTTTTCACCAGTTTCAGTTTGTACAATTTCCGGAATTACAATAGCCAGGATGCTTAACAGAGGACAAAATGGCTCTTTAGTTCGATTATTACTATTTAACCCATTCTGATTCAACACTGTACAAAAATAACTTGCATTTAAATTAAAACATTTAAACCATTAAACAGAAATTAAATTTGTGACAGTCAAAGGATGTGCTCTTAAATGCCAACTGGGCAAACTATTAAATAGTTCAATATTAAGAACAAATAAGTTCTTAATTTACATGTTCAAAAACTTAAGTGAATCC
Source organism: Squalius cephalus (assembly GCF_949319135.1). Lineage (NCBI taxonomy): Eukaryota > Metazoa > Chordata > Actinopteri > Cypriniformes > Leuciscidae > Squalius > Squalius cephalus. The sequence goes on from NC_137123.1 coordinate 13,617, forward strand.
AAACCCAAAGGAATCAAAATAAAACAAGTCTCTTTAACCTTTTAGGTACACAAAGACAAAGTCCTTATTAGAAATGGATCAGATTCAAACTATTTTTGAAGAGCTGTGGGACAAACACCATTCAAACTTTGTGTGGGATGTACTCACCCTTTTCCAGTAACAATGAAATGAACCAATTCCTCAGATTTACACATCATTGGTGTATAAAACAAGCCACAATTACACTAACAGGAAAAATAAAAACAGATAACCAGTGAAGCCCATAAAAACACAAAATCAGAAAAAGAGACAAACACAATATATGCCAAACCTGGACAGTTCCTATCCTCAGACAGTTTGTAATCTCTTGATGCAGCTCATCACAGTCCTCAATAAAACAACTCTTGATTGGGTCAGTACATTTAAGTAGAGATGGGATGGTTGATACCGGGACTCCGATGCGGTTTTAAAAGCACTATTGTATCACACACTGTATCGAAATGACAATACCACATGATTGATGACGTTTGAAGCTTTGAAAGTAATGCAGTATCGGATGGTCGGGACAGCTGGTTTAAAAAACAAAAACAACAACACTACACTTCCCTATAACAAGTTATATTTCTTAAAAATAGAACACTCAAAATATTTGATCACATACTTGTATATTTTACATCATTGATCAATATGTGAATCTGTTGACCAGGATACACATCACATTGTCATGGAACAGAAGGATTCACACAGGTAAAGTGGATAACAGGTTTTAATTGCAGAACTATTATATCACAGCGATGGAAAATAACTGAAGAATATAGAGTACTGGATTAATCTGGAAGTTAAAGAGTCTTATCTGATGTAGGTTCTGGACTGACGACTGACGACTGACGACTGACGACTGACGACTGACGACTGACGACTGACGACTGACGGTATCTCAAAAGAAAGGAGTCAGGTAGAGTTCTTCTTCTTCTTCTCAGGTTTAATGGCGGTTGGCAAACCAAACTTAAATGGTGCATTCCCGCCACCTACTGGATTGGAGTGTGGATAACGTTATGGTAGTAGTGACCTAAATCCTGTTATTTAAATGAGTGTCTTTTAAAAAATTAAATACTTCTTCATATATTTTAAATTGCTTTGGGCCATTACCTAATAATGCTTTGATAGAAAAAACTTCAATTTCCATTTCTCTTAAAGCTTGAAATAATTTAAATCTTTCTCTTGCATAAGCCTCACATTTTAATAATACATGTTCTACTGTTTCCATATTTTCGGAACTACATTTGTCACAATACCCAGTCTGGTGTTTCCCAATCCTGACCATACTTTGATTTAGTAGACAATGGCCAATGCGCATTCTTGAAATTATAACATCCTTCCTCCTATTTCCAAAGTTTCTTCTTTCAAAACCAACTGTTCCTTGAATTTTGTATAAATGTCGACCCTTATTTCCACTGTCCCACTCCTTCTGCCATTTCTTCCTAATTTCCTTTGCTATTATACTTTTTATCTCAGTCTTACTCAATGCAATTTTAATATCAACTTCTTGAAATTTAATGGCCTGTTTGGCTAAACTATCCACCTCTTCATTTCCTGCCACCCCCATATGAGCTGGTATCCAAAGAAAATGAATAATGATTCCCAATTGTCTGATTCTAAAAAGACTTTGTAATATTTCATAAATTAAGTCCTGTCTAGCTGTAGAAATACCACTTGCTAGACTTTCAATTGCAGATAAAGAGTCTGTGCATATAACTGATCTGATTGGCTGAACTTCTTCGACCCACTGTAATGCTAATATAATTGCTATTAATTCTGATGTAAATACTGAAATGTGATCTGATGTTCTTTTCAAAATGTTGACTTTAAATTGAGGTATAAATACTGCTGCAGATGTAGTACCAGAATCAGGATCTTTTGAGCCATCAGTATAAATCTGGATGGCACTATAATATATATGATCTATGTAATCTTGTACCTTTACGCTATCCAGGATCAGGTAGAGTTCTCTGAGGGAACAACAAGACCAGACAACGGTGAACTGCAGAGGGAAGAGTTTAATAGTGCTGGATGATGATCAGTGAAGATTGGTGACAGGTGAAGGTGATCTGTGATTGGGAAGTGCATGCAGGTGAGGGCCAGGGAGGATGATGGGAAATGTAGTGAGGAGGTGGTGACTAGCTGGAAACCGTGACACACATGAGTTGTGGCCTCATTGACACAAATTAATTTGCTGTGGGATAAACGCCATACGAGCTCTGTGTGGGATGTAGCTGACTTTTACTCACCCTTCTCCAGTGACAATGAAAATGCCACAATTAGACTAACAGGAAAAATAAAAAACATAAACCAGTGAAGACAATAGAAACACAAGAACAGAAAAATAGACAAATACAATATATACCAAACTGGAGGGTTGTTCAATAAACGATTAAAATACAAGCCAGGCTTATTTTGGTTAGTCAGACTTATAGTCGGTTGATTCTGTTTCATAAAGCAAACTTAAAATAGTTCAAACTTAGTTACTCTGACAGTTTATGCTGGGAAACTAACCTAGGGTGCGTTTCCCGAAAGCATCGTTGGCCAACTATGGTCGCAAGTTCATCGCAATGTCCATTGAACTCTATTGGTAACGAGGGAACTTGCGACCATAGTTGGCTAACGATGCTTTCGGGAAACGCACCCACGGTCCAGGTCAGGCTATCTGTCAGGCTAAGCCTGAGTTGTTACACAATAATATTACCACTGACACTCTCGCATTCCATTGTTTTAATTTATTAACCACTATCAGTCCAAAAATAAATATACAGTATACAGAAAATCAACTTAAATAATGCTACAATGATGTAAGATTTAATTAGATTGTTTTTAAAATGTATGAATACATTTCTCTCTGGTTTTGTTTGGCAGCTGTAATACATTTTACGGTTATTAGAAGAACATTAGAATATTTCAATCTCAAAAAAAAAAAGATTTTTAAAGCAGATATTTAAATCACAAAATTAAAATAAATAACAAAAGCACAGACTAAATTTTAACTGGTAAGATGAAGCTGAGCTTAGTAATTGGCCTACCATATATAAGCCTACATTACCCCATTACAATAGTCACTTTACAGTTATTGCTATCATAAAATAAACACTTAAGTATGGCAGAAAATCAATGACAAAAAGAATCGATGCTGGAGCGCGCTGTAAATGACTTTCGCAAGAGGATAAAAGATCTAAACGTGATGAAGCGGGAACTCGCGAGCTCATTCAAACCCTGCGCGCCCTGATCATTCCCCACACTCTCGGCATTGATCTCTTCTCTCCTGCTGCTTCGAACACTTTTATTTTTGGCAGTCGAGGGGCGGGACTTACTGTTTTAATAACCTCAAATGTCATTGGTTACTTCCCTTTTTCCGGAAGTCAGTTGTGATTGGACGCCTGTCCAATGACCCGTTATTCACTTGACTTCAGACATGAGACATCACTTAATTTGTTTTATTTATTTATATTAATGTGTAATGTGATTTAATGCATTGGTAATATAGAATAGATTCTTACCAGATACTTTATTAACAGGAAGTCTTACTAGTGATTGCATTGTGTTGTTAAAAGATATTTTCAGACATTTCCATGATTATTAGCATTGTAAATCTACCAAAATTCTTATACATTTTTACGTAATATAAATGGTTAATTATATTTTCTATTAAATGTAAAAGGGGTTCTGGCTTTTCAACATAGGCGTAATTTGCGGGTGGGGCGGGTGGGGCGGGTGGGGCGGGTGGGACATGTCCCCACCACTATTTTCTAAGGTCGATATTGTCCCCACCACTTTTGAAACATCTCGCGGCACGAATGTACCAATACAAATAAACAAAACATCTCCAGTTAACTAGCAGAGCTTCATTTCGTTCGTTTTTTAAATAAGAGGCGATCTAGCACTGAAATGTGTTGTTTTTTAAATCAACTGATCAAAGTGCTCGTTGCCACTGCGATCAGTGGCGAGGATACTATGTTTGTTTTTGGCTCGCGCACAGCCTTCACTCGGACGCGTGCTTCAATGCGTTGTGGAGAGACTCTCTATTCGTTCCGGTGAAATTAGAAAACAAAAAGCACAAAAAAAGTGTCCCTGCCTGATATACAACCACTGAAAAACATAATCGGTTTTAATGAAAATAAAAAAAAATATATATATATGAGTGCGGATTAGATTTCAGAACCTCTGACATGCTTGGCAAAAGTTCTACCCCTGGACCACTTAAATACACGCTTAAATTAGTCGGATCAACATATAATAGGCCTCATTGAACAACCACTTAAACCCAATCAATGTACTATTTAAATCGATTGCTGGACATCGTAATGTTATATCTGTTTTATGATTAAGCATTGTGTTAACCTCACAGTCCCACCTGTCCCACCCACTTTTTAAAACAAAGTTACACCACTGCTTTTCAAGTTAAAGGGGGGGTGAAACACTCAGTTTCAGTCAATCTCATTTTAATCTTGAGTACCTATAGAGTAGTATTGCATCCTTCATATCTCCAAAAAGTCTTTAGTTTTATTATATTTATAAAAGAAAGATAGGCTGTACCGAGTCTTTCCGGGAAAAAAGCGAGCGGCTGGAGGCGTGCCGTGTGGGCGGAGCGCCAATAGCTAACAACACACAGACATTTGAAGCAGTTTTACTCACCGCCTGCGGTTCCAACGCACGACCGTGAACCTTTATCGTTGGGACTGCTCCATCCTTAAGCATTAGACCAGTGGTCTCAAACCGGTTCCACGGAGGGCCTAGTGTATGCAGGTTTTCTCTTTTACCTTGAACCAAACTGACTGAGTAGGTCACTAATTGGTTAACCCTCTGAGGTCTGAGCTGTTTTCTGGGCACTGGAGGTGTTCTGACATGCTCTGACATTTCTGGTTATTTCTGTTACTTGTGACATTTTCATGGCTAAAGTCTAATTACACTGTATTCAGCACAAACTCTGTTACAATAATATATCAGCAGCATGTATGTAAAAGTTTGTAGTTTTGAGATAATGACATTTATGCGTGGTTTGTGAAAATACAAAAAAACATTCTCACTGAAATAAGGCCATGAAACCCATACTGATTATTTCTTCACAAGACTTTTGAAAATTGTATGACGTAGCCTAGAATATTTGCTGCAAAACTATGTGAAAATCACCCTGACTGCTCATTCAGATAAGACAATATATTGATTTAAAAATTTTACGACGTGTTTTGTGTGAAAAAGCTTTATGCGGAGGTCATTAATATGTAAGCTTTTCACACCTGAGAAAGACAAAGACCCTCCCCTAACGGCCCTATTAGGAGCTATCAGGCCCTGTCATTCTGAGCAACCTTGCACAATACTGTAAATGAGGAGATTTAAAAAAGAATGGCTTTTAAATTGTTTGGATTTATTTACAACACAACATAATCCAAAGATACACAACAAATGCCAAAAAAGCACTTCAAAGACAGAGACCTTTGTGCCATTCCTAAAAACATTATACATACCTTTCATTTCCAAGATTTTCACTTTACCATGTTCACGTACAGAGACTCATGTGAATGTTGAAGTCCTCAGTGGCATCTGGGCCCTGAAAAAAAAAAGTGAACATACTGATATCAAGAGAAAGGCCTGCACGATTTTGGAAATAAATATAAATAGATTTTTCTGGTTAAAATTGCTTTTTAAAATTCCTTTTTAAAATTCACAGAATACACACACACACACACACACACACACACAAATGTTTCCAACAATATATAATGAACACCAGGTTTGTTGTGCCTTGTAGGCATAAGGTATATGCGCAGTGCCGGATAAAATAATAATAACAATAAATAACCTATAGCAGTATAAATCTTCCAAAAGATTTCAGTAACAACTAAGCTAGAGAAAAATATATTGATTATCATGTTACTTCAAATGTTTCCATCCGTTATGATGATATGAAATGAGATAATAATAAAAACATGAAGCCGTTTGGTGCGTTTTGCTTTCATCCAAAATATGATACAGTACATTCAAACGCGATCACGCTGCAAAATATGATACATTCAAACGCGATCGCGCTGCAAAATATGATACATTCAAACGCGATCGCGATCCAAAATATGATACATTCAAACGCGATCGCGCTCAAATATAAAACATTATGGTTACCATATACATATCTACGTTTGAGCAGATATCCACAAACACAGTAACAGAAAACACGGGTTTAAATATTATAATATTCCCCATATATCTAGCAACAGTTCAACTGCAACGTGACATTTATGCAACAATAACAAACTAATATGTAAGAATTTCTTACCTTACATCTTTCTTGTCTTCAAATCGCGTTCTTCTTCTGAGGTAGCCTAAATCCAATGTAAGCTCAGGCACGTCTTTCAAACTGACGAAAAGTGAAGTGAAGTGTTTTGTTGTTGAGGTAATGAGCGAGTTCGCGTTCCATGTGGAGATTTGCATGTGAATATCTTTTGCGCGAGTGGGCGTGGCCAAATTAACTGTAATGAGCAAGCGTTTGAGAAGCTGGACATCTTGTTGGTTTTATACAAATTACTTAAACAGAGAATATTTGTTTTCAGTTTGAATCTGATCATTTAAAAGTACACACTTAAATGTTTATAAAGGTATATGGCTCATAAATGTGTGACAAGTATTCGCTGAGTTTTGTTTCAGTTTATAGACGTGCTCAAGAAAAAAAAGTTCACCGCGACGGAGAGGCAGAACGCACACCCTGTTTATTTTCTTTATTTTACAAAAGCACAATGTTTTGATTTGATTGTAAGTGGACACATACAAAAGGAGAAATATCACAGATTCTTTTTTTATATTTCTTTTTTTTGTATGATCATAAATGACGGAGTAATTTAAGTTTATAGTGCTGCAATGTGGAGAAAATCCAGCAAACGTGCCGGCGCGTTTGTCGACCTCAGATCTCCCCTCACCTGGTAGTCTAGGTCTTAATTGGGCACTAATTGAAGGGAAAGACCAAAAACCTGCATACACTAGGCCCTCCGTGGAACCGGTTTGAGAACTCTGCATTAGACGATCTGCAACTCCGCCGTCGAACTGGGCCTTGTTTATAAAACCTATGCAATGCAGCACTGCCGATGATTTCCTGTTGAAGCGTGTTGATGTGTGCGGCCTCGCTCTCCTCTGGTCGACGTGTGCGCGGGCGCGCCTTTCCAAAAGAAATGCTCATATAAGGAGTTCCACTCTCGTCTACGTCATTAGATCTACGATCGAATAAAAAACAGCTGAAACTTGTACCAACCCGGAAGTAAGATTTTCGGCACAGAAATTTTCCGTTATTCGTCCAAAATATTTTTTTTAAACTTTGGCCATGTTTAGCATGAGAATCCATCTCTTTAACACTGTAAACAACTCTGAATACATGAAACACCATTTTATGGGGGGCTTTAAGATACAGTACACAGCATTAATTATAGCTTACAAATGCCTTTTCAGAATTTGCTACAGAATAGAGGAACAAAATGAAACCCAGCAAATTATTAAACCCAGCAAAGTAGATATTACAGCATTATATAGTGATATTAATCATCTAACTTTTTGTTGGTGAATAACCTAATAGGAGAAAGTATGAGGCAAGTACAGTACACAGCATGAATGATTACACCCCATCTGAACATAAAATATAAACAACAAAAACAAAACAAAAACTGCCAGAACCCCTTTTACATTTAATAGAAAATATAATAGGGATGGGTCTCGTTAAGGTTTTAACGGTATTACTACTCTTACCGATACTCCTTATCGATCCGGTTCTTTAACTGTATTCTTATCGGTTCTTTTTGTTATATTAAAGGAAAAAATAATAATTTAGAACATAATTAATATTGCTTTATATTTTGAAATGTTAAATAAATATCCATAGCAAAAAAAAAAGCAATGCTTTAACAAAACAAATAAAACATGTATGTTATGCAGAAGGGTGCAGGCTTTTGTGTTTTATATACAGAAGACATAGGACAACAAAAGTACAAACACATGGTCAAACAAAAAAAAAGTAGCCTACACAATAAAACAAATATACAAATTATATACACAGTACCCAGTGCTTTAATTTCAGTAATGTCTACTGACATTACTGTTCAGGAGTAATATGGGCTAAAAAGACATCTAATGACTTCCGCTTCCGGTTGCATGGCGTGAACAGAGCAAGAGACCAGCTCCGTGTAAATTGTATTAAATTTTATTTTCCAGACCAATTAGTTTCAAACAAACAGAGTCACAACGTTCACGATATTAAAATGTCTCAAAGGAAGGGCAGACAATACACGCAGACGACTCTGGAGGTCGAGTCTCACGCCGCCACCGCAGAAAAAAGTGAAGGCGCTAAAGCCAGCGGAGCCGCGGGGCTAACAGAAGAAGGCCCAATCTCACTAGGCAGTCTGCGTGCCGAACTGAGATCAGAATTCAACTCGTACGGAGACACCATGCGAACATTTCTTAAAACAGAAATAGAAGGCCTTGGCAAAGAAATACGCGACGAGATCTCATCCTTGCGGGAGACAACCAAAGCGGACATGAAAACTATTCGTGACGAGCTAACGGAAAAAGTCGAGAGACTGTTTTCAATGCAAGCAGAAGCAGCTAATACGCAGACGAGCATGGAGCAGTCCCTCAGCGACACTTCTGACAGGCTCACGGCTCTAGAGAATTCTTGCCAATCTCTTGCTGCTGATCATAAGAAACTTCAGGAAAAATGCGTCGATTTGGAGAACAGGAGCCGCCGCCAAAACATCAGGATACTAAACATCCCAGAGGGATCCGAAAACAACACACCAACCGCGTTTGTGGCCAAGTTTCTGTCTAAAGTGCTTGGTGAAGAAAACTTTGACGGCCCCATTCTTGTTGATCGTGCCCACAGAAGCCTTGCCCCAAAACCACATAATGGTGAACGGCCCCGACCCATAATCGCCCGCCTTCACTACTACTCGGATAAAGAAAAGATCATGTCGTTGTCCCGGTCCAAAGGCAAGCTGTCCTTCGAGGGAGTACAGGTTCATATCTTCCCTGATATGAGCCCAGAGGTAGGACGACAACGAGCAGCCTTTAATCAAGTGAAAGCCAAACTACGTGACGCTGGAATCCAGTACAGAATGCTTTTCCCTGCCAAGCTGGAGATTACAGCCGATGGTTCCAAAATGTCTTTCACCGACCCACGGGCAGTGGAGAGGTTTATTGACAGCAATAAATCATCATGAGCGTTGAACGTAAGAACACTAATTTGAACACTTGTGTGTGGTAATGCTATGGCCTACACGAACTGAGTAACGGACTCTCAACCAGGTACCCAAAGAATGTGAATCCTTTTACCATTTATTTATTTTATTTTTATGTATTTGTTCTCTTTACTATAGAATATAATTACGGTTATGGGGAACTCTGGGTTACATTAGACATAGGTACTGGCCAAAATATGGTTAAGAAGGTCTGGAAAACGAATTTGGTTTAATTTTCTTTCTTTTTTTAGGAGCTTAGTGGTAAGTCAAATGTTCACACACCTCTCTGTGTGTATAAATAACTTTTCTTTTGGGAATATGCGCTTCCTCTGTAGTTCTGACGGAGCAGCTAGTTCAGGGGAGTTCAGGGAGGGAGCAGGGTTTGTTGTATTTAGGGACTTTGGTTTATTCTGTGTTTTTACCTGCACTACAATTGAATATAACTTTGATTTTTATTGGAGACCGTCCAAAAAAACAAAACTGAGCAATCTAATTTTTTTTATTTTTCCAACTAAACAGTTATGGCTAAAAACTAGATTTTAGACTCATTTAGTCACAAAAACTTGGTCAAAATTATTTCCTGGAATTGTAAAGGACTCAATGGACCTATTAAACGAGGAAATGTATTGACCCACCTTAAAAAATTAGAGATGGATATCGGGTTTTTACAAGAAACACACTTGAGAGATCAGGATCATAAACGGTTACGAACTAAATGGATTGGACAGATATTTCATTCTAAATTCCCAGTAAAAAACCGAGGCGCAGCTATAATTATTAGAAAGACAATTCCCTTCTTAGCATCAAAAATAATATCTGATCCTCGAGGACGATATATTATTGTTACAGGAAAATTGTACAATAAACCAGTTACTCTAGCTAGTGTATATGCCCCCAATATTGATGATGAGGCTTTTATTACCTCTTTCTTTACAGCATTACCTAATATGGATTCTCATAAATTGATTATTGGAGGGGATTTTAATTTGGTGTTAGACCCAATAATTGATAGGTCATCACAAAAACCATCCAACATGTCAAAGTCTGCTAAAGCCATTCATGCACTCATGAATACCTATAAATTATTTGATCCATTTAGAGTTTTATCTCCCAACACTAGGAAATATTCTTATTTCTCTCCGGTTCATCATTCGTTTTCTAGAATAGATTTCTTTTTAATTGATTATGCATATTTAACAAACAACAAATACTGTGACTACGAAGCAATTGTGTTATCTGATCATAGTCCAGTATCATTCCACATAGAGATGGGACATGATCTGACAACCAAAAAATGGCGGTTTAATAATGCTCTTTTATTGGATGATAAAGTAATAGAAGAACTGCAAAAACAAATTGATATATTTTTGCATACAAATGATGATCCAGAGATTAAAAGATCCACCTTGTGGGAAACATTTAAAGCATACATGAGGGGCCAGATTATTTGCCTGAATAGCTTGAAAAATAAGCAGCGAAGGGACAAGGAGTTGAAATTGACCCAAGAACTTAAGGAAATTGACAGAGTTTATGCTAACTCCCCCACACCAGAACTTTATAAAAGAAAGCAGTCATTGCAGACCGAACTCAATTTATTATACACTGCAGAAACGACTAAATTCTTGACACAATTAAGACACAAAAATTATGAATATGGGGAAAAAACAGGTAAATTATTAGCCCAGCAAATTAAAGAAGAAGCAGCGTCAAGGTTAATAACAGAGATACGGACAGATTCCGGTCAGACAACAACCGATCCTAAAATAATAAATGACACATTCAAGAATTTTTATTTTAAATTGTACTCTTCAGAATCCAAAAATGATTCAAACTTAATAGAACAATTTTTTGATAAACTTCAGATACCTACTATAAATTTAGAAAACAAAAAAATATTAGAACAACCTATTTCAAACTTAGAAATAAAACAAGCTATACAGTGTATGCAAAACTCTAAGTGCCCTGGACCTGATGGTTACAGTGTTGAATTCTACAAGGCTTTTATAGATCAAATTTCAACACTTCTTTTGAGTGTCTATAATGAAGCATTGACTACAGGTTCTCTACCTCCAACGTTATACGATGCATGCATCTCTTTAACCCTCTGAGGTCTGAGCTGTTTTCTGGGCACTGGAGGTGTTCTGACATGCTCTGACATTTCTGGTTATTTCTGTTACTTGTGACATTTTCATGGCTAAAGTCTAATTACACTGTATTCAGCACAAACTCTGCTACAATAATATATCAGCAGCATATGTGTAAAAGCCTGGTTCATAGAGCAGCAGCAGTGTGATCATGCCATATGAGATGTGTAGCTGGGTGTATGTGAGGTGTGCATCTGTGTGAGTTCGAGTGAATGTGTTTATTTATTATACTTATCTTTATTGGTGCTAACTGGTTTCTGGACATTTCATTGTATTCGCTGTAATCTTTTATTTTAATTTTTCTTTCCTCATTATCTTGACTGTTTAAAAGCTCTTCTAGGGACAGGTGTTGCGAATTAGCCATGGCTATAAACACTGTGATACATGCATCAGATTGTTCTTTATGTAATAATCTATGTTTATTTTGTATCTGTCCCTATTCAAATAAACAACAAATAAATAAATAAATAGTTTATCATAGATAGATTAAAGCTTATAAAAGCCAAAATTATTCATTCAAGAGCTGCGACTGATTTTCTCTTTGCCTTTTGTTATTTGATTCACATTAATGGAGCAATCGTCAGCAGGTTTATTAGACTGCTGCCTCTTTAAGACCAAATGCAGATCTAATCATTATTACGCATCGTATTTTCTCCCAACTATTTACATCCATTTAAGACATAAACTGTATTTAAGTGAATAAACTGTTTAAGTGAATCTCCAAGACGGCCATTTTGACATATTTGTGTGTATATTTGATCGTTTAGATGCCCACACGAAGCTCAAAATATACGTTGCTTGTCTCGTTGCGGTGTGTTTTGGAGCGCGCACACATTTGGAACAGCGTCTATTGCGTCAATTTTGCGTACTTTTAATAGCCTTTTATTATCAAACGCATCCCGCAGTTTAGCAACAGTAAAGACTACATTTTACAACAATCACCGATCGTGCAGATTCTGACGTTACGTTTGGGATTTAGGGAGAAATGACAGCGCACCGCTGTGAAGTTAAGTAAGTTGCGCTGGAGAGAATGCGGCTTTAGTTTTTAATGGTTATACCTCAAATATCTTCTTTTTTATAATCATTGGAAGCCAAAATCTAAATCTAAAATAAAATTAGTTTAATATCAAAGATGTAACCGTTTGAATGTTTAGTTCTGTCCTCATCGTCACTCATTAAGCAGGGCTGTTGTGTTGTGCGCGCCGTGGCTCCACGTGAAAGATCGCTCTCTCTCTCACACACACACTCTCTCTCTTTAGCAAAATTGCATCACAGACAAATGGGTCAATATTATTATATATAGAAGTGGCTGGCAAGATTAAATTTGCAAGATAATAATTTCTTAATAGCAATAATAAATAGCGCGTGTACTTTCTTAATTTCTCCAGTACCGACAGCAGAACCGATAACGTCCAAGCTTATCGATCCAGCGGTCTTTCATAATTCAGCACCGGGGCCCGTTTAATACCGGGTTTCGGCACCCATCCCTAATGATGACCCACTCGAAATTGACATAATAGTAATACATAGGATGATAACAAAAAGCTTACACAACAACTCTTGCTTATTGATATAAACAAGTAATTTATCTTTCATCTCAAGCCCTTGTTATATTTATAACTATTTAATGGACACTTTTTACATTTATGAGGTTCTCAGATCCAATATAATTTTGGTTGGGTAAACGTAAATAGTGTCGAATGGGAGTATAGTGGTAATGTAGTGGTGAACTACAGCAAATATGACTTTGCATTCCCATTATTCTCCAATTTCGTTTAGATATTTTAATGCCAATAACACAAATCAAAGTGTTATAAATATAAAATGTAAAAATGTATAAGAGTTTTGGTAGATTTACAATGCTAATAACCATTAAAATGCCTCATTACAGTTACATGATGCAATCACTAGTAAGACTTTCAAGTGAATTACGGGTCATTGGTCAGGCGTCCAATCACAACTGACTTCCAATGACATTTGAGGTTATGAAAACAGTAAGTCCCGCCCCTCGACTGCCAAAAATAAAAGTGTTCAAGCGAGCAGAAGCAGCAGGCGAGGGGAGATCAAGCGCGAGAGCATGGGGAATGATCATGCGCATGCACCGAGGGCTTGTATTGCCTGCAGAGGAGATGTCATGCGCACGTGCAGGGTTTGAATGAACTCGCAAGTTCCCGTTTTATCACGTGTAGATCTGTTATCCTCTCGCGAAAGTCATTTACAGCGCGAGCCAGCATCAGTTGTTTGCTCGGTTCTTTTTGTTATTGATTTATCGCCATACTACATTTTTTTTATACTGCATGACATTCAAAGCTTCTAACGTCATCAATCACATGGTAGTGTCATTTTGATACAAGCATCGGTACAGTGTGTGATACAATAGTGCTACAAGGCTTAAAGGCAGGGTAGGCAGGTTTTTTCTAAAAAACTTTTTCCCAAATTTGTTTAAACTGTCTTTATATACCAATACATAATTATCGAGTGTCTGTAGTCCTCTCAGGGCTGCAATAAACACAGCTACTTATTTCCATTCGGAACGAATGAAATGATTGGCTGGGTGACTGTCACTCTCCCTCGCTACCATGGCTACCACCCCTGCCGCTACAGGAGCTGCCCACATTCGCACACCCGCAGGAGGGGAAGAGGCATGGAAGCTAGGAAGAATCACAATTATGGCAGAGAAAAAGTGGGAAAAAGTTTTTTAGAAAAAACCTGCCTACCCTGCCTTTAAGCCTTGTAGCACTATTGTATCACACACTGTACCGATGCTTGTATCGAAATGACACTACCATGTGATTGATGACGTTAGAAGCTTCGAATGTCGTGCAGTATAAAAAAATTTTAAAACCTCATCCGATGCATAAAAAGGGAAATGATTATTGAGGAAGCATTATTTAAATGATTTAACACTACACATCCCTATAATATAAATTATATATATTTTAAACAGAACACCTAAAATATTCTTCTCAATTACTTTAATTATGATCACATACTTGTATATTTTATATCATTGATCAGTATGTGAATCTGTTTACCAGACTACACATCACACGAGTTGTGGCCTCATTGGCACAAATGATATATTTCTCATGTCTGTGAGGCATGTAGCCTATACGCTGAGTTTTGGTTCATTTATGAGACGAGCTTCAGTTCACGTGCAATGCAAGTGATCGCGCCGGCGCCTCCATGCCCTGATTATATTGTCTGCTATATTTGCATATGTATTAAATCCAGGTGGGATATAAGATAACATAATCTGATACAGAATATAATGTATATTGTAGGCCTATATGCAGGGGCGGACTGGGACAAAAATTCAGCCATGGCACTGTAGCCACATAAACACAGTATACTGCCAAAAATGATTGTATACTGCCAGAAAGCATTTCAAGGTCAAAGGGGCAATGACCACTGGGCCACCTCCCCTCCAACCTTTCTTAACATTTCTGAGAACACTTTTTTCTGACAACACACTTTTTCATGAGACATTTCCTCAGTAGCAGAACTTAACTAGAACTACAGCCTCAGACTTCTTACCATATCAGGAACAGAGACTCCAGGTAAGATGTGATTTTAAAACAATATCAACAGGCAGTGTCAGTGTGTTTTGGAGTAAAGGTTAAGAGAAGGTTAATACAATGCTCAGCAAATCAATCTACATGTTCACTGAAAGAAAAAGTTAAAGCAAGTTTTCAGAGGATAGACATTAGTAATTGTGAAAATATTGTAATATCTCTGTAAAGCTGCTTTGAAACAATCTACATTGTTAAAAGCGCTATGTAAATGAAGATGACTTGACTTGACTTGAAACCATGAAGTTGAAACTCGAAATACTAAAAAGTGCAAAGTTGTATTTAACTATTATATTATCTTTTACCTTTTATATTACTGATATATATGTGTGTGTGTGTGTGTGTGTGTGTGTGTGTGTGTGTGTGTGTGTGTGTGTGTGTGTGTGTGTGTCCTGTGCTAGCAGAATGAGTCAGAATGTTAATTCTTCTTAATATCATTAATTCATCTTTCTCACTAGGATACGTACTAAAAACCTTTAAGCTGGCTATGATTACACCCCTTGTTAAAAAAACGCAACTTGATCGTACAGAATTAGTCAATTACAGGCTGATCTCAAATCTACCTTTTCTGTCAAAGATACTAGAAAGGCGGTATCCTCACAACTATGTTCCTTTTTAGAAAGAAATGATATCTGCGAGGATTTTCAGTCAGGATTTAGACCGTACCATAATAAATGGTAAAAAAAATTTAAACAATAAA
Organism: Squalius cephalus; assembly: GCF_949319135.1. Taxonomy (NCBI): domain Eukaryota; kingdom Metazoa; phylum Chordata; class Actinopteri; order Cypriniformes; family Leuciscidae; genus Squalius; species Squalius cephalus. Next base: position 29,269 of record NC_137123.1, read on the forward strand.
CCATTATAAATTATTTGCTCTTATCATCCGATCATGGTTGTATCTCTCTATTAGTGTTACTCGATCTTAGTGCTGCATTTGACACTATCGACCACAACATTCTTTTAAATAGACTCTGAAAATTATGTTGGCATTAGTGGAATTGCATTAGCATGATTTAAATCATACTTATCTGACCATTATCAGCAGGGGTTAAATTGGGATTTATTATGTGGGGGGGGTCTCCCTAGGGGGGTCCGGGGGTATGCCCCCCTCTGGAATTTTATTTGAAAAATAAACCATTTAATGACACTTTCTGGAGAGTTTTGTGCAAAGAAATAGAGAAATTGAGTCTTACATGATATGTGAAAAACTGCAAGGTTAAGAGCATATGCTTTGCATTGTTGTAGTATCAACAAGTATTAGGACATTTAGCATTTACATTACTGTTAATCAGTCATCACTTGATTACACATTGTATTACCCTGTTATGATACAGTGACCCATACAATGTGCCAAACATAATGTGCCACATGAAGAGACAGTGCAGCATATGACAGTAGCAACAGCTGAGAAGATTTGGGTCTGTGGTGACAAGGTCCACCTCACACAAACTTCCTTCTCCCATTCTCTCTCTTTACTAAAAGAAAAACCCACTCTAAATCCAGCATATCTGGAAAATTACAGTATTACAGACCACATTGCTAGAACTGCCCGGTCATGTAGATTTACCTTGTACAACATTAGGAGGATCAGGCCCTTCCTTTCAGAGCTACACAACTCCTTGTCGATGATGACGATCCATAACAACAGAGCCTAAACCAATGAGAACGCAGGACAGTGATGACGATACATAACAACAGAGCCTAAACCAATGAGAACGCGGGACAGTAATGACGATTCATAACAACAGAGCCTAAACCAATGAGAATGCAGGACAGTGATGACAATTCATAACAACACAGCCTTAAACCAATGAGAACACAGGACAGTGATGACAATTCATAACAACAGGGGGTAAACCAATGAGAACGCAGGACAGTGATGACGATACATAACAACACAGCCTAAACCAATGAGAACGCGGGACAGTTTTGACGATCCATAACAACAGAGCCTAAACCAATGAGAACGCAGGACAGTGATGACGATTCATAACAACACAGCCTAAACCAATGAGAACGCAGGACAGCGATGGCGATACATAACAACAGAGCTTAAACCAATGAGAACGCAGGACAGCGATGGCGATACATAACAACAGAGCTTAAACCAATTAGAACGCAGGACAGTTTTGACAAAACATAACAACAGAGCCTAAACCAATGAGAACGCAGGACAGTGATGACAATCCATAACAACAGAGCGTAAACCAATGAGAACGCAGGACAGTGATGGCGATCCATAACAACAGAGCGTAAACCAAACCCCGGCGAACAAATGGCTTTGGGGGATGTAACACCGCCAGTCTGCGACTTTCTAAATTCCCCACGGATTTCAGGACTCGGCGGTGGCGTCGCTACTGTTTTTGAAAACTCTTTTAAATGCAGAATGCTATCTATGGACATGTATTCCAGTTTTGAGGCCAAGTTGTAAAAAATTGACATCTTGGATCCTGTATTCTGTGTACTCGTCTACAGACCTCCCAAATTTAACAAGGATTTTATTCAACAATTTTCGGACTTCCTCTCTGGACTGGTGACTCGTGGTGATAGATTCCTCACTCTTGGGAATTTTATTATCCATGTATGCTGTCCATCAAAACTGCTGGTAAATGAATTTAGCTCACTCACTGAGTCACTAACCCTTGTACAGCACATCACTGATCCTACTCACAACAAGGGTCATACATTAGATCTGGTATTATTGTATGGTCTTTCTGTGTTCAATTTAGAGATTTTATATACTGGCATTTCTGACCATTATTCAATCATATTTGAGTCTGTGTCAACCTGCCCTCGCCCTACATACACTCAGCCTTTATGTAAAGCCCGGTCTATTCACTCGTCTACTGCCAATCTTTCTTCAGAATTATATTTAATGCATTTTTCAGATGGGTTAGAGTGAGGGTTAGGGTTAAGGTTAGGTGTCTCGTGTGCTCGGCCCGTTATGCCTCTTTATGGAGTTTCTTGTGTCGACTTCATGATCGTGTTTCATAAGCCCGTTCCCGGAGTGGAATGCACGTCTGTTAGATTCAGTTTATAACTTTATTTAGAGCTGGTGGTAATTGGTGATGGGTTTTTCACATGTTATTTAGTTTAGGATTAGTTAGGGTAGCAGTCAGAGGACCCGGAAGACTCACGGAGAACATTGTCTTTTGTTTTCGAACGGGAGGAAGGCAAGTGTTATTTCTCCGGTAGATATGTGGGTGCAGGGTAATCTTTTTGTTTGTTTTGTTACTTTCTTCTACCACCATGCTCTGCTTATGACAAATTATTCATTATTTAAATCATTTATAAATAAATAATTTATGCACCGTCACTGAATCTCTGTGGTCTTTATATGTTATGATGTTCCATTTTAATTCATTTGATGGGCTCGTAACAGTCACCAATGAAAATTAAAAACAGCTTTATTTCAAAAACAGGTTGTGTAACATGAACATTGTTTAACAAATTAATAAAAGAGACAGGGTGTAGCTACATCACAGGTGGCTTGAAAGACATGGGTAATATGGTTTATCCATTTTGCAACACGAACTGGAGGCAAGCAACAGTAATTTGTGGCTAGTTTGATATCAACAGAACTTAAAGATCTCCCTCTTTTCGTTGTCTTTCTTGCTACATTAAAGATGAAATGGTGACACTTCTGTTTTCGCACAGGCGCAGTGAGGGAAAACACACTGAGTTTAGGGCAATCGGTTCGTAGCTCTGCTTCAGCTGTGCGATTTAGTCACGAGGAGCAACCAAAATGTCTGACATGCCAGAAATTCATTCGACCATCCGATTGCCGGTCAGGAGAGGTTTATCGCCTCTCGTATCCCCCCCAAACACTGTGCGATTAACTACGCATGACAAAGCTGAAAATCGGCCCGACCCGAAAAAGAGTCGCACGAGTCAGATTTCGGCTCAAAATCGGACGAAGATTGCACAGTGTATGCAGTGACTGTGCCTTTTTGGTGAAGGGTCTGCAATTATGGAATAGTCTTCCTTTCCATGTGAGGTCATCTTCATCGCTAGCCATTTTTAAGTCTTCTTTAAAAACATATCTGTTTTCTTTGGCTTTGAATAGATCATGAAATGGGTTTTTGAAGCTGATATAATGTATGATGTTGTATTTAAAAAGAAAAAAGTTTATTCTTGCTTGATCTGTAAAGCACTTTGGGTCAACTTCGGTTGTATGCTATAAAAAATAAAGGTTGACTTGACTTGATCAGAGAAGGTTAGGAGAGGTTAGGAGGAGTCAGCAGGACTCATCAGTGGCATCTGGTCCCTGTAAAAACAACAAAAACAACTGTGAACCTGCTGAAATCAGGAGCAAATGGGGCTGCACAGTTTAGGGGGGAAATCTGGTTACATTCTGGTTAAAATTGCGATTTGACATTCACATTGTGCCTACTTGTAGGGTTGCACTATTTCATTATTATAAAATTACAGTATTTAAAAATAAATATAATATAGTAATTAAAATAATAATAATAATTTTACCTTTATTTTATAAGAAAAATGCAGGCAGCCTATACCTATAAATAATTAGAAAGGAACACTTAAGAAACAACAAACAAAGACTGAGAACAAAGTGTGACAGGGGAAACTAAGCAGAATATGACCATGACACTAAACAAGACAAGGTCGTGACAGGCATCTCCTTCACACTGACATTCAAACAGGTCTCCTTGTTGACGATTCCAAGATGGCGGCACTTTTGACGTACCTGAAGCAGCCAAGCTGCATCTACTGTACATATCTATGGTTGGCGACCCTAGCTGCGGTGAATGCACAGGTAAGTGTGCAAGTGTAACCAGATGTATTTCATGAGATTAAGGATAAAAAACCTTTGTGGAAGTTTTTTTTTTTAACTTTTTTTTTTTTAACTATTCCTTCAAAAATAGGAAGTGTTACAACCCAAACCTGATGAACTTCAGATTTTAAATAAAGACAACAGAGGACTTCATTTCTTAGCAGACGAAGGAAATAAAAAACATCCAGGTAAGATTGAAATGTTGTTACAAAATGTGAATGTGCTATCAAAAATATCACTGGACAGATTCAATATCATTTGAAGGAAAAATGTCTCGGGTTAGGTATATAACCTGGTTCCCTAAGAGGGGTTGGTAATGACATGTCCATAGTGTCAACACCATGACAGCATCTAGTTCCCATTTCAGGGAACCAAGTTACATGCGTAACCGGAAACGTTCCCTTTCGTAACTCAACGCTGTCATGGCATTGACACTATGGGAATGTCATTACCAACGCTGCCACACTGAGGAAGATTGTCTGCTCAACAAGGCTGTGTAATACTGGCACAGACAACTGTTGAATGCAAGCATGGCTTGGTAAACCCTGAAGGACCTGTGACCCTGGGGTTGTGCCCATGTCCAGACTGTAAATCCTGCGTAATGTGTGTGGAGAGGGCCAGCCGGCTGCAGCACAAACCTTACGTCAGGGCCCACCCCTAGATAGAGCTATAGAAGATGCTACACCCCTTGTGGATTTCCAGAGGCAAAGCCATTACGAGAGCCTCATAGGACAGAGCGATAGCATCTATAATCCAATGGGAAAGGCACTGCTTGGTGACTGTGTTACTAAAAGCAGACCAGAAAACAAGACTGGGGTAGCTGCAGGTCAGAGCACTGGGCGTGCAGAAAGGAGGTGTGTTTTGGAGGTGTGAATTGCTACAACAGAAACTAACCCTGCCGCACACCTTGGTCGACAGCTTTCGCGACCAATAATAGAGACCCTTCTACGCGCACCTACCATTCGGCATGCCCCAAACTTTCATAATGCTCATAACTCCAACCTGCAGATATCCACACTTGCAAAAGATTAGGAGAATGTACGCCACTGGCCCGACATAAATCCTAAGAGCCTGGATTGGTTATAGTAGATGCAGCCTCTCTGTTGCTATGGCGATTCATGCGGCGAAGGGAAGTACGACCTTGTTACAGGAGCTGGTTACAGGAGGTGTGCAAAATAGCTCTGATCATACCTGGGGCAAAGTCTACAGACAGGGCCTGCAGATCTCCTACTCTTTTGTCAATGTCAATGCAAATAGTAGAGCCACCTTAAAAGTGAGAAGCCTCTCTGAGGCTAACTCTAAGGGCTCAAATGGAGCCTCTAATAAAAACATTTTTTTTAAAAACTTTCCAGGACCACAGAAAGATCCTACAAAGGAACTCTGCAATTTTAGGTCATACAATTTTCTTGTAGTGGGAGCTCTGGAAGTCAAAAGTGTCTCAACATCCTCAGTTGAGAGAGCAGAATCTATGAGCTGTTACCTTTCAGGGACAAGACCCAAAGTTTCCAAATCTTCAGCCAGAAAGTAAATTGCCCTCTGGGAGAGCAGTTTGGTTTCTGCCAAAAGCAGGAACTGCTGTGCCTGCCTGAATAGGGGGTGCAAGCACAGCTCGCTCTGGTGATTGATGTAAGACACTCTATTGTAAGTTGCTTTGGATAAAAGCGTCTTTTAAATGTGTACATGCAAATAAAGCATTTTATATGATATAATTATAGTTAAAGTTTAAAGTTTAAATCTGTATTTCCAAAGACCATTTTTTTTGCCATGTGCTAGCTATGGCTTCAGTGCTTGCTTGACCCCATATTACTGCTTGCATCTTTATTTTAAAATGGATTTCTTCAGTATTAACTCTTTCCCCGCCATTGACGGAAATTTCTGGCATTTCGTGTTTTCACTGTTTTACAGTAGGGGGCACTATTATGCATCTTCTGAAAGAATACCGAATCTCCTGATCAAAACACAGGTGAAAAAGAAGCAGAAACATTCATTCATCAACATTAAATAGCGCATTAATCAAACTGCCTAATGTTACCGAATGAAAAGTCAACCCAGGACAAGCTATAGGACTGTGCAAGCTTTGAGGGTGTTGACTCAATCTACTCTATCCATCTATGTTTTGATCATCGTTCTGAATTAGATCTAGATGTAGTCTTTGACAAAAACTTTTTTTTGCTTTTTCAGCTTTTTGCTCAAATTGTTGCTTTTTTAACTTAAAAAGGAAATGCATAGAGCTAGAATAAAACCTTTTTGTTTTTTAAAGTAGAGGGTGTGCTCTTTATTTTGAAATGTTGCATGTTTGAGATATTCACACAACAAAATATTCTGGGATCATGAAAATTTTGTGAAAATGATCAAAAATGCTGGCAGTGGCTAGCAACTTTTTTTTAAAATGCTGACGGGTAAACAGTTAAACAGTATTCGTTACCATCAGATATAATTTTGTTAATATATGATAAATATTCTAAGTATAAATAATACCTTTTATTTGTTATTTACTGCAGCCCTGGCATCACAGACCATTGAAGTGGCAGCTCTAGGAAGACCTCTGTTTCCTGGAATGCTGTATGACTGCCGCAAGGATACCTTCATTCCAGGTGCTTTACAAACCTAAAATATATAAATAAATAAAAGTTTATTTTCCCCTCTTCATCAAATATTGCATCACTAATTACCAGTCCTTGTTTAACAACACTATAAAACCTGCATGTTTCTTCAACAGTAAATCACTTCCTCATACATCTATCTATAAATTACAGCAACGTCTGTCTGTCTGTCTGTCTGTCTGTGTGTGTGTGTGACCCTGTGTGTGTGTGTGTGTGTTATTCGCATATCTCTCGAACCGTTAGTCCGATGGATTTCAAACAGTTGTCTTGCTACAGGCACGAGTAAGTGCAGTGCCAAGTTTGACGTTGTTTGAATTAGAAATGCAAAAGATATTGTTAATATATATCGGTAAAAGAAGCACACACTTCACACTGAGTGAGCACAGCTGGCCCCTCCCCCTCTAACACTGACACTGAGTGAGCACAGCTGGCCCCTCCCCCTCTCACACTGACACTGAGTGAGCACAGCTGGCCACTCCCCCTCTCACACTGACACTGAGTGAGCACAACTGGCCACTCCCCAGGACCAGAGACAGAGAGGGTCGTAGAAAGCAGTGGATCTTAAGTAGTGTTTTCTACGAGTTCACTGTGTAGCCTGCTCCCTGAATCGTGTAGTTAAACTTTCCACATTTATTGTATGTCATTATGTCAGGATCAGTATTTGTTTTCTACCATGCACAAATAAAAATGTCACTGAACATTTGCTGTGTAATTGTAACAATGAGCACTCAAACACACCAAACTAACAATTACTAAAAACACACAAAAACTGATTTTGCACGGGCACTTTGCACTGCTCCCTAAATCGACGCGTTTATTCATTTGTGGATACTGAATCTGTAAGTCAGCTATGCTGTTTACTTCTGAATATTATATTTCATTCTGGTGCGCTTAACGTTATCGCTACTGTGTAATAGTAGCCTATGCTATTCACCAGCTAAACATATCCTATTCAATGCGTTCACTGTCTCTTTCACAGACATCATTTGTAGTAGCCTATGCACAAACTGTTTACTCAAGCATAGCGTTTTCTCGGAGTTCACTGTGTGCTTTCTATCATGCACAAATAAAAATGTCACTGAACTTTTGCTGTGTAATTGTAACAATGAGCACTCAAACACACCAAACCAACAATTACTAAAAACACACACAAAAACTGATTTGCACGGCCATTTTGCACTAGTAACTCTAAAAGTAATTTCTCATTTCAGGTGTCACTCTGTGGGATAAGACATCATTGAGAGAAGATTTGGACAGTCGTCCACAGCCCAGAACAGATGTGAAGTTCAGTAGCTCCGACTCTCTCTCTAGTAAGTCCAGTCTCCTGGATGTGAGTGCTTCCCTGAAGGCCAGCTTCTTGGCAGGGCTGGTGGAGGTGGGAGGATCTGCCAAGTTCCTGCGTGACACCAAATCCTCAAACCAACAGTCCAGAGTTACAATGTATTACAGTGAAACCTCTAGATTCGAACAGCTCAATATAACTCAGCTGGGAGTGGGACACATCACCTACCCTCAGGTCTTTGACCAGAAAACTGCAACTCATGTGATCACAGGTGTACTATACGGAGCTCAGGCCGTCATGGTGTTTGATCGGACATTTTCAGAAGAGGAAGACAAGCAGGAGATTGAGGGAGAACTGAATGTCATGGTCGAGAAGATTCCTCTATTTTCCATTAAGGGACAAGGAGCTGTAGATATGACAGATGCTCAAAAGAAAGTGGCTGAGAAGACTGCCTGCACATTTCATGGTGACGTCCGCCTTGAGCAGAACCCCACCACTTACATGCAGGCCCTAGAGGTGTACAAGAAGCTCCCCACTATACTGAAGGAGAATCCACAGAATGCAGTTCCAATAAAAGTCTGGCTCTATCCTCTTTCTCTACTGGATACAAAAGCAGCTCAGTTGGAGAGAGAAATTAGCACAAGTCTGGTTTCTAACACTGAAGATATAATAGAGGTGCTGGGAAAAGTACAGAGGACTTGCAACGACCTCTCCAGAAAACCACTGGTAAATGTTTTCAAAGACATCAAAGAGAGGCTCCGTTTATTTCAGGGCTCTCTTAGCACTTACGAAACGGTGCTCCTGAAAGAAGTGGCAAAGGTCTTGCCTGCTATACGAGGAGGAGAGATGGAGCAACAGTCATTGGAAGACATCCTGAAGATCCACTACAGCTCCCCCTTTAATGTTAGCATGCTTAACCAGTGGTTAGATCATGCAAAGGCTGAACTTAACCTCTTGAGTTCTCACACCAAGATGCTGGAGGGAATCAATACTGAAGACTCAAACAGTCTCAACACCATCCTCTTTAATCTTAATATTGATGTTGTGGTGTGCTTGACCTTCACATCTCTGAAGTATGAAGACCCAGATCTCTCAACCCTGAAGAAGTTTGTGGAATCTGATGAGTTTAAAGGGCTAAATGTGGGAATGAAATCACATTCTAGCACTTTAGCATCTGTCAAAAAGTGGTTCAACCATCCTGATGTCAGCTCAAAGATGAGAAAGAACTTATCTCTTTTCAGAAGTTTTTCAGAGGCTAATAAAGATGAAAAGAGATATCGATTCATTATTTCTGCCATCTCTGATCCCTCCAGTCCTGGCTCCTCTATCTATCTGTATGAATCAGGGAACCTGACGGACACACAGTTCCAGCCCGTGTCGAAGCCTCCTCCACCAGAAGTGATGAAGGTCCTGGAGCGTGGTGTGATCCTGAAACTGCAGAAGTCCCCAACTGGAGAAACTGTGCAGTTCAGAGTGGAGTACCAGCAGGTGAAAGCAGATTCTGGCGCTGAGGAACAGTGGATTATCATAAACACAGCTGATGAAGTCTTTAATCTGACTGGATTGGAGTCTGGAAAGCAGTACTCGATCCGCTACAGGATAGTGGGTAAAGTGGGAGTGAGTGAAGCCAGTGACACTATTGGCCCCATACCGTCTTCAGGTAAGTGTTATATGCACCTTCTTTTTTTTTTTTTTTTTTTGGATTAATCTTTATCTTTTAAAAAAATATATATTTCGCTTCATTCACAGTCAATGTTTGCATTGACAACCATATTTCCTAACATGTGTGGCTATAATTAAATGTGTAACATGTTGTAAAGTGTTTCCCACTTGACTGTATATATGAACATATTATTTCCTTTGTTCATGTTGTTACAAATAGTCCTTAAAGACGCAGAGTATATTATGTATTTGATGTCTAATGTAGGCTACTATACTTAATCATATGACATTCACAATAAACAATACAAAGCCTTGAACAAGTGACACGTACATTTATCTGTATAATAACCAATAGGACATTTGAAACCCTCTGGTGCTCCTCATTTGGGAGTCACTCTTATTCTCTTCGCGGTCAAAAGTGACCGGACGCCTGATATTGTTTTATTTAGTCAAATTTGTAAAATGTAAAATTGTATTTTGAGAGGATTTGATGGTAATTATTCATGTTTATGCAATAATTATGGTCCATTTATGCCATTGAAAATAATTTAAAAACAAATTCAAATTGTTTTGCATATTTTTTTACAAAATTTTCAAAGAGATCTTCAGATGTCCACTTGAGTGGACAGCATGCGGTTGGTTTAAACTGAAGATATACTGTATTAAATATAATACAATAATCGAACAGATAAAGTATGTGTATTTAACAAACTAATCAATACAATTATATCAAATCATGTGAAAACTATAAAATATATACAAAAAATATAAATGCAAAATATTGCAAAGGCTTCATACAACTTCATACAAGTTGCACTTCGCGTATCTTTGATATCAGAACATGAGGACGTGATTCCATCAGAATTTTCTACAGTCTGTCAAGGTACAACTGTGGAAACCACTCAGACGCTCCCTCCAGTGCACCAGAGTATGGAGATTTACCCTTATTAGCTGATAATTCTGATTATGTTCAAGATGGACATGCACATTTCTATCATAGCCCTCCTCTGAGAAAACCTAGCGATACATTTTTTTTTCAATCTCATCTGAAATGATCAGTGTTGGGGGTAATGTGTTACAAGTAACATGCATTACGTAATCAGATTTGTTTTAATGTTACGAGTATTGTATTGTAACATGCACTACCTAATCAGATTACTTTTTGATCTAACAATTAATTAACTACAAGTAATGTGCATTACGTAATCAGATTACTTTTTGATGTAACGAGTAAAGAAACTCCTTACAAGTAACATGCATTACGTAATCAGATTACTTTTTGATCTAACAAGTAATTAACTACAAGTAATGTGCATTACGTAATCAGATTACTTTTTGATGTAACGAGTAAAGAAACGCCTTACAAGTAACATGCATTACGTAATCAGATTACTTTTTGATGTTATGAGTAAAGAAACGCATCACTAGTAACATGCATTACGTAATCAGATTACTTTTTGATGTTATGAGTAAAGAAACGCATTACTAGTAACATGCATTACGTAATCAGATTACTTTTTGATGTTATGAGTAAAGAAACGCATTACTAGTAACATGCATTACGTAATCAGATTACTTTTTGATGTAACGAGTAAAGAAACGCCTTACAAGTAACATGCATTACGTAATCAGATTACTTTTTGATGTTATGAGTAAAGAAACGCATTACTAGTAACATGCATTACGTAATCAGATTACTTTTTGATGTTATGAGTAAAGAAACGCATCACTAGTAACATGCATTACGTAATCAGATTACTTTTTGATGTTATGAGTAAAGAAACGCATTACTAGTAACATGCATTACGTAATCAGATTACTTTTTGATGTTATGAGTAAAGAAACGCATTACTAGTAACATGCATTACGTAATCAGATTACTTTTTGATGTAACGAGTAAAGAAACGCCTTACAAGTAACATGCATTACGTAATCAGATTACTTTTTGATGTTATGAGTAAAGAAACGCATTACTAGTAACATGCATTACGTAATCAGATTACTTTTTGATGTAACGAGTAAAGAAACGCCTTACAAGTAACATGCATTATGTAATCAGATTACTTTTTGATGTTATGAGTAAAGAAACGCATTACTAGTAACATGCATTACGTAATCAGATTACTTTTTGATGTAACGAGTAAAGAAACGCCTTACAAGTAACATGCATTACGTAATCAGATTACTTTTTGATGTTATGAGTAAGGAAACGCATTACAAGTAACATGCATTACATAATCAATTACTTTTTGATGTTATGAGTAATAAATCGCATTACAATAACGTGCATTACAAAATCAGATTACCTTTTGATCTAACAAGTAATACATTAATTTTAATAATAATTTGTTACATTTATATAGCGCTTTTTCTGAGACCTCAAAGCGCTTTACATAGAAGGGGGGAATCTCCTCAACCACCACCAATGTGCAGCATCCACTTGGATGATGCGACGGCAGCCATATTGCGCCAGAACGCCCACCACACACCAGCTTACTGGTGGAGAGGAGACAGAGATGAAGCCAATCAGTATATGGGGATGATTAGGAGGCCATGATAGACAGAGGCCAAGGGGCAAATTTGGCCAGGATGCCGGGGTTACACCCCTACTCTTTTTCGAAGGACATCCTGGGATTTTTAATGACCACAGAGAGTCAGGACCTCAGTTTAACGTCTCATCCGAAGGACGGTGCTCTTTTGGCAGTATAGTGTCCCTGCCACTACACTGGGGCATTAGGACCCACACAGACCACAGGGTGAGCACCCCCTGCTGGCCTCACTTAACACCTCTTCCAGCAGCAACCTGGTTTTCTCAGGAGGTCTCCCATCCAGGTACTAACCAGGCTCAGCCCTGCTTAGCTTCAGTGGGCAACCAGTCTTGGGCTACAGGGTGATATGGCTGCTGATGATGACATTACAAGTGTCATACATTATGTAACCACATGACTTTTTTCGATGTCAAGGAAAATTACATTCTAATAATACAAATACATTTATTTACAGTAAAAAAATCACTGCAGATTAAGTTTTTAAGTTTTAAATTTCAAAAACAATATTCACATTATAATTATGAATTGTAGCTGAAATATAGCAATTGATGCATGATGTCCACTACAGTGGACATGTGATTAATCAGAGTTTTCTCTCAATCTAAAATCAAAACTTGGAAAATTTTACTGTGATATGACTCATTAGATATTGCTTGATGCTGCAATATATATTTATTTTATTTTTTTACCTACAAGAGTCTCCTAGGATAGAAGGAATGGGTGGATATTCCGGAGCAACTTTGCATGTCTGACTGACCCTTGGCCATCTTGGTTTGGAGGGGGAAAAATCGAAACACAATGGCTTGCCACTTGGTTGCAATTTATAGGATGATGCACCAGGGTGCAATGAAGAGGTTGATGTGCAACTTTGCCATAAAAACCCGTGCAAATTGAAGAAAATGCTTTTTTAATAGCTGTCCACTGTAGAGACTAGGCCTTTTAAATAAATATTTGAAGGCAGATTAGCACCATCTGTTGTAATTTCATGGTGTTACCACAAGATGCCTGTATAGGTCTCTATTGGCGCTTTTCCACTGCATGGTACGGCTCAGTTCGGCTCGGTACGGTTCGACTCGGCGCGGAACGGTTCGGCTCGCTTCGCTTTTCCACTGCGTGGTACGACTCGACTCGACTCGGTACGGCACGGTTCAGTTCGCTTTAGCTCGGTTGCTTTTCCACTGCAGTTAGTACCGCTTCAAAGCTGGTGGGACTGATCGTTATAGTTGCCGTCTCTACTACCATGACACCATCATATTAAATGCAAATTTTTCATTCCGTGTTGCCCCATCCGCTCCTCTGCAACCAACGAGAGGAACGTCTGCACCTCGTCCACTGACCACGATTCAGCCATTTATTTTTTTTAAGTTTATACTCTTTTTTTTGAAGCAAATACTTTTAAAACAGGTGCTACAGCGTTGGCTGTTGTCTACTGGCTATTTAAATCTAGCGGGTTTAGTGTCTCGTGTCGTAAATACAATGACGCTGGAAGTGACGATTGTGTCTGACCAATCAGTGATCTGCAGTGTTTTCACGTCACATTTTAGTATCGGTACAGTACGCTTGGAACCTCAACAGAGGTGGTACCATTTAAAGCGAGCCGAAGCGAGCCGTACCGTACCGTACCATGCAGTGGAAATGCGTCATAAGTGAGCCGTACTGAACCGAGCCGTCCCGTACCATGCAGTGGAAAAGCGCCAAAGCGTGCCATACCGAACCGAGCCGTCCCGTACCATGCAGTGGAAAAGCGCCAAAGCGTGCCGTACCGAACCGAGCCGTACCGTACCATGCAGTGGAAAAGCGCCAAAGCGTGCCGTACCGAACCGAGCCGTACCGTACCATGCAGTGGAAAAGCGCCAAAGCCTGCCGTACCGAACCGAGCCGTACCATACCATGCAGTGGAAAAGCGGCAAAGCGTGCCGTACCGAACCGAGCCGTACCGTACCATGCAGTGGAAAAGCGCCAAAGCGTGCCGTACCGAACCGAGCCGTACCGTACCATGCAGTGGAAAAGCGCCATATGGAGAGGCTTGTGAACTCTCTAGTAGTTTTTGGACAAAATTACTTACTTTTAAGATGTGGATTTGAATGTTTTTTTTTGTTTTGTTTTTTTTAAGAAATTCTCAAATAATACTTTTTTATATTGTTGTTTTAGAGTTTCACCCCTTCATTGCTGAGCACTTTTTTTCTGCATCGTGGCCGATTTGTAGATTGAACAAATGGTACAAATGTGGTTTTGTCGATTTCACATTCATTTCCTATGGTCGGTCATTTTTGATCGAAGAGCACAAGTGTGACTACATTTTTTATGACCACTTAGCCTGCTCAAACCATGCCCTCAATTTTTTGTGTGTTCCACATTCCAAATACCATAAAAGTCACCAAGTTTTGCACCATTCCGATGAAGCTGTGGTTTTTAAAAAATAATTAAATAAAAAAATGTAACTAAAACAGACCAAAGAGCACCAGATGATATAGCTGACATAAAAATAAAATAAATAAATAAACAACAACAATCATAATCAAAACACAAACACAAAAACAAATAATCAACTTAAAACACAAAAACTGTTGATTCTCAAAAAAAAATTTTTGCTAATAATTTACTCACCCCGATGTCATCCAAGATATCCATGTCTTTCTTTCTTCAGTCAAAAAGAAATTAAGGTTTTTGAGGAAAACATTCCAGGATTTTTCTTCATATAATGGACTTCAATGGCAACCAACGGTTTGAAGGTCCAAATGTCCGTCTCAATGCAGCTTCAAAGTATCGACACGATCCCAGTCGAGAAATAAGAGTCTTATCCAGCGAAACGATCGGTCATTTTCACAAAAAAAAAAAAAAATTAATTATAATATATACTTTTTAACCACAAATGCTCGTCATGTACCATCGTGTACCAGATGCGGCACGTATTACGTCATCACGTTGGAAAGGTCACAAAAAAAAAAAAAAAAAAAAAAAAATTAAAACAAAGATGTCAGACAATTCTAACCTCTCTGAACCGGAGTACACAGACAAATAACTTAGATGACGTGACGCGTGACCTTTCCAACGTGATGATGTAATACGTGGCACTTCTCAGAGATGGTACACGACGAGCATTTGTGGTTAAAAAATATATAATTTTTTTTTTTTTTTAGAAAATGACCAATCGTTTCGCTAGAAGTCAAGTCAAGTTATCTTCATTTATATAGCGCTTTTAACAATGTAGATTGTTTCAAAGCAGCTTTACAGAGATAAGCGTATAATTTAAGGTAACAGAGATTGTTTTGGCTTTATAGCGGTTCTTTAATAAAGTTATTTTCCAGCTAAAAAGTTAGTTTTGATTGATTTGCTTCCGTCACAACGATCATTTGTTATTAAATTAGGGGCCGCTAAGACGACACCATTCTCTCTACAGACTTTAAACGCGAACCTGTGAGAAACACTGATGGCGTTCACATGCGCATTAAGAATTGGTTCTATAGTTATGTGCGTTTGAATATATGTGCGCAGGTTTGTAATTCCCTACAAGCCAAGCCTAAACAAAGTACTGGTGTTTCCTTATAAATTTTGATACAGAATTTTATTTTATTTTATCACTTCTGGGTAGGTACGCAAAACGAATTTCCCGAAAACGCTTTATCTGTAGAGTGGTAAAGGGATCCTCCATAGGGAGAGACTAGTTGGCACTTCAGCACTGCGTTGTCATCGGGATGAAAGACACCAAAAATAGCGTAGATGCCATTCTTCTTATGATGTAACGAGTACATCAGGATTTATGGGAAGTGTTCCCGGTTCCAGCTGACCTAATCTATGCAGCCTAACATTGAATTATAGAAGTCTATAATGTATTATGTGAATGCTAGGTCAAAGAGATGTGTCTTTAATCTGGCTTTGAACTGACAGAGTGTGTCTGCTTCCCGGACAATGTTAGGAAGGCTGTTCCAGAGTTTTGGTGCTAAATAGGAAAAGGATCTACCGCCAGCAGTCGATTTTGATATTCTAGGTATTATCAACTGGCCGGAATTTTGAGATCGCAATAGACGTGAAGGACTATAATGCGTTAAGAGCTCGCTCAAGTATTTAATTTTTATAAATAAAAATTTATACAATGTTTAATAGGGAGCCAATGCAGTTTTGACAGAACCGGGCTAATATAGTCATACTTCCTGGTTCTGGTAAGAACTCGAGCTGCTGCGTTTTGAACCAGCTGTAGTTTGTTTATTAAGCGTGCAGGGCAACCACCCAGTAGAGCATTACAATAATCTAGCCTTGAGGTCATGAACGCATGAACTAACTGTTCTGCATTTGTCAATGAGAGCATATGGCGTAATTTAGATATATTTTTAAGATGGAAAAATGCAGTTTTACAGACACTAGACACGTGACTTTCAAATGAAAGGTTGGTATCAAATGGCGCTTTTCCATTACCAGTACCAGCTCAACTCGACTCGCCACGCCTCGGCTCAGTTCAGCTCGGCTCGCATTTCGCTCCGTTTTTCCATTGCAGATAGTACCTCCACAATAGTACCTGGTCGTCATAGCGACGCCGCAGGAACTGCCGTGACTTAATCTTCTACGCGACACACACCCGCTACCCACACACACAGGACAATGGAGGAAATCGAGTGTATGCTGTTTTTGGATGTTTTTGTTTTCGCTGTTTTTATCCAGGATACATTGCGCGTGCAATGATGACGCAGTGAATAGTGACGATTCTCTCTGACCAATCAATTCAATTCAATTCAATTCAAATTTATTTGTATAGCGCTTTTCACAATACATATTGTTTCAAAGCAGCTTTACAGAAAGTGCATTTCAGAAATGTACATTGAGAAATACAGTTAGTTAATCATGTATTGATTTAGGGCATAAACATCTCCAGCGTCGAGTCGTCTCTTCACAGGCGCCGAGTCGTCTCTGCACGGGTGTTGGAGAATCTGTAGTTTCCATGAGAGGCTGGATACAAACTGGAGCTGACGATCTGTATTTACCTCGGGACTAGCGTCCCAAGATAACAACAGAAAAGCATATGGGAAATAATTAGCGTAGCTGCTGTTCGCAATATTAATGCATTCAATCTGATTCAACTGTAGTATAAAATGTAAGTATTATGTGAATGCCTGGCTGAAGAGATGCGTCTTTAATCTAGTTTTAAACTGGGACAGCGAGTCTGAGCCTCGAACAATATCAGGAAGGCCATTCCAGAGTTTAGGAGCTAAATGTGAAAACGCTCTCCCTCCTTTGGTGGACTTAGATATCATAGGAATGACCAGAAGCCTCGAATTTAGTGATCTTAAAGAGCGCGATGGATTATAGGGCGATGGAAGTTCCGTTAAATACACGGGAGCTAAACCATTTAGGGCTTTATAGGTCAGTAGCAATACTTTGTAATTGATACGGAACTTTATAGGTAACCAATGTAGAGACGACAGAATTGGTGTTATATGATCATATTTTCTTGATCTAGTAAGAACTCTAGCGGCGGCATTTTGGACTAACTGTAGCTTGTTTATTGAGGATGCAGGACAACCAGCTAATAAAGCATTACAGTAATCTAGTCTCGAGGTCATGAATGCATGAACTAACTTTTCTGCATCAGAAACTGATAGCATGTTACGTAGCTTAGCAATGTTTCTAAGGTGGAAAAAGGCTGTTCTTGTAACATATGAAATATGATTTTCAAAAGACAAGTTGCGGTCTAATATAACACCCAGGTCTTTTACTGTAGAGGATAAAGTAACAGGACACCCTTCTAAATTAAAGTTGTATTGTAAGAGGTTTTGTGGGCAGTTTTTTGGACTAATAAGTAATACCTCCGTTTTATCTGAATTTAATAGCAGAAAATTACATGTCATCCAGTATTTTTTTATATCTTTAACACACTCTGTTAATTTAGATAATTTAGCGTTTTCATCTGGTCGTGATGAAATATATAATTGAGTGTCATCAGCATAACAGTGGAAATTAATTCCAATCAGCAGTCTGCCGTGTTTTCACGTCACATTTTAGAATCGCCTCAGCTCGCTCAGAACCTCGCTGGAGGTGGTACGAAAAAAAGTACCTGGAAGCGGGTACAAGGTACAACTTTTACACAGTGGAAAACCAAACAAAGGCGAGTCGAGTCGAGCCGAGCCGAGCCGAGGCGAGCTGGTACTGTGTAGTGGAAAAGCGCCAAAAGAGCACACCCAGGTTCCTAACCGACGACGAAGACTTAACAGAGCAGCCATCAAGTGTTAGACAGTATTCTAGGTTATTACGTGAGGAAGTTTTTTGTCCAATAAGTAGAAACTCTGTTTTTTCAGAATTTAGAAGTAGGAAATTACGAGTCATCCAATTTTTTATATCAGCTGTGCACTCCGTTAATTTTGTGAATTGGTAAGTTTCGTTAGGTTTTGAAGAAATATAGAGCTGAGTATCGTCAGCATAACAGTGAAAGCTAATGCCATGTTTCCTAATGATATCTCCTAATGGTAGCATGTACAGAGTGAACAGCAGCGGTCCTAGTACTGAGCCTTGTGGTACGCCATACTGAACTTGTGATCGATGAGACATCTCTTCATTTACTGTATTGTAGGGGTGGTGTGGCGCAATGGATAAGACACATGCCTTTGGTGTGAGAGACCCGGGTTTGAATCCACTGTGAGACACCAATGTGTCCCTGAGCAAGACACTTAACCCCTAGTTGCTCCAGAGGTGTGCGACCTCTGACATATATAGCAATTGTAAGTCGCTTTGGATAAAAGCGTCAGCTAAATGAATAAATGTAAATGTAAATGTAAATTTACTGCTACAAACTGATAACGGTCAGATAAGTATGATTTAAACCATGCTAGTGCAATTCCACTAATGCCAACATAGTTTTCTAGTCTATTTAAAAGAATGTTGTGGTCGATGGTGTCAAACGCAGCACTAAGATCGAGTAACACTAATAGAGAGATACAACCACGATCGGATGATAAGAGCAAATCATTTGTGACTCTAACGAGAGCTGTCTCGGTACTATGGTACGGTCTAAATCCTGACTGGAAATCCTCACAGATATCATTTCTTTCAAGAAAGGAACACAGTTGTGGAGATACTGCCTTTTCTAGTATCTTTGACAGAAAAGGTAGATTCGAGATCGGCCTGT
Source organism: Squalius cephalus (assembly GCF_949319135.1). Taxonomy (NCBI): domain Eukaryota; kingdom Metazoa; phylum Chordata; class Actinopteri; order Cypriniformes; family Leuciscidae; genus Squalius; species Squalius cephalus. The sequence continues at coordinate 48,418 of NC_137123.1, forward strand.
AATTGACTAATTCTGTAGGATCAAGTTGCGTTTTTTTAACAAGCGGTTTAATCATAGCCAGCTTCAAGTTTTTGGTACGTATCCTAGAGACAAAGACGAATTAATGATATTAAGAAGAGGATCTATGACCTCTGGAAGCATCTCTTTCAGTAGCTTAGTCGGTATAGGGTCTAACATACATGTTGTCGATTTAAATGATTTAACGAGTTTGCAAAATTCTTCCTCTCCTATAGACCCTTTTACAGTTGGTAAACATGGTGACGTATTTGTGTGGGCGGGGCTTAGCTGGAGGCAGAAAGATCCCTCTGGCCGCTTCACTAACGTTAGTTTGCCAGTTTGTTAGCTTGTTTTTTTAACAATGACTGGAGAAAATCCAATTTTATCTTAATGTGCAAGGTCACTCACTGTCCAGGACCGCGACTGTTATTTGCAAAAGTTAATTTTAACGGATGGAACCAGATTGGCTGACCCGGGCCGTACACGCTTACTCAATGGATGGATGATCTGACAGGATTAACGTTAACGCTACCCCCGGTTGAGTGGCCTGACTTCTAAACCTAACATTACCCGATAGAGAAACTGAGGACATAAATCTTTAGATGCCTATAACTATGTGATGAATGAATGGTCATGTAAAGACTTGTCTGGTATGATCCGCAGTTCTGCCTAGCCAGCACCAAGAAGACGACAATGTAAAGAGTGACACTACGGTGCAATTTTAAAGATGTGGATATTTTCTAGAAATAAAAATTCCAGATAAAATTTCCAGATACAGCATACTCATTTTTCATCAATTCTTGTACCCAACAACACAACAAGATGACATTTAATAATAAAAATAATAATTTAAGCTCCTTATTATGTAGCCGAATCTGTGCTGGTTTGTATTGGCCGCCTCCAGTTTTCCCTTTGTTTTGCCTCCAGCTAGCGCCGTGACGTAACTGTGACGTCGGCGCAAAAGGGGTCTATAGCAATAAATGAATAAAATATTTCCTCAGGGAGACTACAATGCACTGCCTGATGCGATACTGTAGTAGACGGTTGCATAGTTATAATTTTCTCCCTGATATTATCAATCTTATAAGTGAAGAAGTTCATAAAGTCATTACTGCTGTGTTGCTTGGACACTTCTGTGTTTGAAGCTTTCTTTTTCGTTAGTTTAGCCACTGTTTCAAATAAAATTCTAGAATTAGGTTTATTTTATTCTAATAGGGTTGTAAAATAAGCAGATCTAGCAGCTTTTAAAGCCTCTCTGTATGTAATCGAGCTCACTTTCCATGAAATGCGAAATACCTCTAGTTTTGTTTTCTTCCAGTTGCGCTCCATTTTTCTGGCTGCTCTCTTAAGGGCCCGAGTGTGCTCGTTGTACCACGGCGTTGGACTTTTTTCTTTAATCTTCTTTAAGCGCAACGGAGCAACTGTGTCTAAAGTGCTGGAAAAGAGAGAGTTAAACGTTTCTGTTGCAATATCGAGTTCTTCTAAGCTATCCGGGATGCTGAGATGATGAAACTGATCAGGAAGATTATTAATAAAGCAATCTTTAGTAGCAGAAGTGATAGGTCTCACATATTTGTAACACGGAGTCGGCTTTGCAGCCTTGGCTAAATGAAGTTTACACGAGACTAGATAATGATCTGAGATGTCATCGCTCTGCTGCAGAATTTCAACGGCATCCACATCTATTCCATGTGATAATATTAGATCTAGAGTATGATTACGACGATGAGTAGGTCCTGACACGTGTTGTCTAACTCCAATTGAATTTACAATGTCTTTAAATGCCAATCCCAATGCATCTTTTTCATTATCGATGTGTATATTAAAATCACCAACAATTAGTACTTTATCTGCAGTCAATATTAATTCTGATAGAAAGTCCGCAAATTCTTTGATAAAGTCTGTATGGTGCCCTGGTGGCCTGTATACAGTAGCCAGCACAAATCTCAAACGTGATTTATCATTTATACTATATATTTTTACATTAAGCACCAACGCTTCAAAAGAAGTATATTTAAAACTTGATTTATTAGTGGTTTTGAAACTATTACTATAAATTACAGCAACACCACCCCCTTTGCGTTTCAGACGAGGCTCATGTTTATAACAGTAATCTTGCGGGGTGGATTCATTTAAAGTAATGTAATCGTTTGGTTTTAGCCAGGTTTCTGTCAAACACAGCACATCTAGGTTATTATCTGAAATCATATCATTAACAATGGGTGCTTTTGAAGTAAGCGATCGAATATTCAGCAACCCAAGCTTTAGCATTTGCTCATCTGTATTATAGCTGTTTTTTATTTGTTGAACATCAATTTAATTTTTAACCTTAGATAGGTTTAAACATTTTTTGGATTTCCAAGGTCGGGGAACAGACACAGTCTCTATATGATGATAGCTAGGTGAAAGAGGCTCTATGTGATGGGATTTATCTGACCTTGGTGACGCGAGGCCGCTAGCAGACGGTTGGTTTAGCCAGTCTGTCTGCTTCCTGACCTGAGCCCCAGATTGTCATGTTTGAGCTCTAAGACTATGTGCCATATTACTAGAGAGAAGAGCAGCACCATCCCAGGAGGGATGAATACCATCTCTTTTCAACAGGTCAGGTTTGCCCCAAAAACTTTTCCAATTGTCTATGAATTCTATATTATGTTGCGGACACCACTTAGACAGCCAACCGTTAAGCGAACATAATCTACTAACTATCTCATCACTCCTGCGAACAGGAAGGGGGCCAGAGCAAATTACAGTCCTTGACATCGTACTTGCGAGTTCACACACCTCTTTAATATTAATTTTGGTGATCTCCGACTGGCGGAGTCAAACATCATTTGTGCCGACATGAATAATGATCTTAGAGAATTTACGATTAGCATTAGCCAGCACTTTTAAATTTGCTTTGATGTCAGGCGCTCTGGCTCCCGGCAAACATGTGACTATGGTGGCTGGTGTCTCTATTTTCACGTTCCGTGTGATCGAATCGCCAATAACTAGGGCACAATCATTCTCAGTGGGTGTTTCACTGAGCGGGGCAAATCGATTTGTTATGGTAATTGGAACGGAAGAGTGGTTTTTAGATCCGCGACTAGAGCGATCCCTCACTGTCACCCATTTGCCCGGCTGCACGGGCTCTACTTCAGCCGGAACCACGCCATGTAAAGAGTTCACTATGCTATGCGCATCCAAATCATCTAAAGCACTAGCACTTTTACTATCCTCAATTAATGTTTGGATGCGTGTTTCTAATTCTGAAATCTTCTCTGTCAACCTAACTGTCTCCTTGCATTTATCACATATAAATCCTATATTGCCAGCAGAGAAGCCTATGCTAAACATGTGACATGAAGTGCAGGTGACAATAACAGGACAAGACATTACTCACCGTGTTTGTTGACTGATTCTTACTCACCTGAGCTTTTATGAACTCAAAGCCGCGAGCGCGTGAGAAAAAATAAATAAAAATAGCTGAGCGCACGGGTGGCGCGTTAACAGGCTAGCGAATTACTAGCGTGTTGTGCTAGTAGTGACGGAACACTTACATTTGTACTATGCAAATTATGTGCATTTTAGGTACTTTTAGTGTGAAATCATATTTATTTTGTCCATCAAAAGTGTGCTTTCACTTTAATTGAGCGTGAGCTCAATGGTGAATGAAAAATAGACTCGGCGCCGAAACCCTCAGCTTCACTACAGATCACGCGCTGCTCCTGCTCGCGGTGTGTGAATGCACTTGAACATGCACGCACGCCGAAAAAATTCGCGCTGCTCGCAGGTGCGGTCTGAAACGGCCGTAATTCACAAGGTTTCCTACATGTGCGTTCCGTGTGCACGTGTGATACTGATGTTGCGCGATGCTAATCATGCGGCGCCCGAGTTGAGCTTGTGCTTCAGAAAATGTAGCTTCAGCTTGTGTGGACGCTACCGCACTACTTGATCAACAAAAGAGCTTCGCTACTGAAAAGCTATTTGATTCAGAAAACAGTGACGCTACCACCATGCTATTGAGAAATGTAGTTAAGCTAGTAACGTCACTACTTGTAGCGACGCTACTGCCCAACACTGAAAGAAACCTCATTGCTTGACTTGCTACTCTCTGCTGACTCAGACGACGACATCTTCCGATCCTACGTCGGCCACCGTAGCTTCTCATTCGAGTTTGCAATTTGAGAGAAAGGCCGTGAGTTACTGACTGTTTGCAATTCGCAAATCTCACCACTAGATGCCGCTAAAAATCACACACTGCACCTTTAATAATAAACATTATTAATGCAAAGCATGCAGAAGTTCATTGCAAAGGAAATAATCCTACTAAAACCCTTCTGCTCTCTTGCTCCAGTTTCTCTAATTGGAAACTCCCACCACCATTTCTACTAGTGCTTAACCGAACCCTCTGAGCGTCCCATACGCTCGTATAACACCAAAACACAACAGAAATTCACAAAAGACATCATTTTTATTCGCTCGCTGTTATCCTAATCTTTAGAATCCATACTGCGACTGTGACACATCGTCATATGAACGACTTTTGGTGGCGCTTTTGACATTTTCACAATAAATAAATGATTGTGATTACACTTGTCAGTCTGTTATGTTTTTCTTCATAACGTTACATAGTTTGAAGAAATGGTTATGTGTTAGGCGTAGCGGCCAAATCCAACGGGTCAAAACATCTTTTTAATGCTATATTGTTTCTAAAATTGTAATTTTCCAAATTCCGCCACATCTCTGTTCATTACGTTTGATGCTGTTTAAATTATAAAAAGGGTATGTTTAGGTAAAAGGAAAATTATACAGATATCTTTATGCTATGAAAGATTTGTAAATATGTGACGTCCTGTAGCTGTAAAAACATAATAATATTTTGTTTAAATGTTGCAGATACGTCCACATTATACATTTTAGCATCTATCTACATGTACAAAAAAACATAAATTTTTGTGTCTCTGAAAATTACTTATTAATACCTACATATTAACAATGGGACCAGGCTGTTCAATGATGAAATGAGAAAGATGAGAACAGATTCAATATTTTAGCAGATTAAATCTTAATATACTGTAAGAATTAGTTCACATCATGACAGCAATATTACAGACAACACAACTCACCGTATTCTCTGTTGTCAGTATGTTGCAAATACATAAATAATTAAACTAGTATATCTGACATTAAATCCCCATACTCTGTAACTTTAAGTAGACACTATTTATTACAGCAATGCATTTGTGAACATGAAGGAAACTTTAAATATTTACTGTTAAAATCACACATTTAAATACTGCTGATTCTATTGATACCAAAAGTTGAATGAATATCTGATAACAATATCTTTAAGAATGTAAGAGATATGATTTAGTGATATTAGCATTTAAAACCAAACGTCAATGATGCATTTTTATGATTTTAATAATTTTAATAATTAGAACTAAAATGTGGCTTTCATGTATTCACAGAAATTCTCATAATAAGCAGTACATTTACATTTAGTCATTTAGCAGACGCTTTTGTCCAAAGCGACTTACAAATTAGGACTAAATTAAGCGAGTCATTGTGAAGAGGCAAAAAACAACGCAAGAAGTGCTCAAAAAACCAAGTGCAGGCATTGTTCAGAGTAGCATAAGCCCGATAAGCGAGGATTTAAAGGAAAAGGAAAGATTTTTTTATGAGGTTAAGTGCTCACGGAAGAGATGGGTTTTCAGCTGTCTTTTGAATGTTGCCAGGGACATGTTTGAACTGCTCATCCACACAGTCCAGACCACATTCACTCAGCCATTCTATCCGGGGTTTGGGGCTTTCAGTAGAATGATTAAAATAATTGAGCATCAGACATGTATTGATCAATTGAAAAAGAATAAAAAGGAGGTTGAGGTTTAATCCAAGTCTTATAAAGCAATATGATTACTTTGTATATGATTAATATGATTAACCATATTCCCTCTGATCATATCTGTGCTCAGTTCTACAGAAGCCAAATCAAATATGGTGACGTGTCAGTAATATCAAACCCTCAACAGTGGTTGTGTCAGGATCTGGGCTCAGTAAACAGCAGAGACATCTCTAAATATCTTCTGTGTTGGAGGATTTCTGCATGTGTTAGCAATGAATGCAGGATCACTTTCTCTGGACATGATAATCACACTCTTCATGTCTGTTGATTTCCACAGATGTTCCCGAGACCAGGTGCGACTTCCTTCAATGTAAGTCAGAAAACAAGCAGAGAAACTCACTGAGTGTGTTCATGTTCTTCCTGGAGAAGCTGAAAGAAAACACGACAGAAGAGTTTTAGAGTTGATCATGTGAATGATGATTAAACTGCACTGAGACACTGCTGATATACTGAACATGAAGAGTTCAGAGACATTAGAAGATCAGATTCATAATTCCTGATTGTGATGTGTTTTACTCCATCAGATTTCCAGCCGTTCACTCTGGATCTGTACACAGCGGAAAGGTACCTCGTTGTGTCTGAGGAGAACAGAGTGATTACTAGCACTCACACAACGCTTCAGCGGTATCCCCATATTCCAGAGAGATTTGATTTGCCTCAGGTGTTGTGTAGAGAGAGTGTGACAGGACGCTCTTACTGGGAGATTGAGTGGCGTGGTGTTGAGTGGACTGGTGATGGTGTGTTTATATCAGTGTCATATAAGAGCATCAGCAGGAAGGGATCTGGTAATGAGAGTCGGTTTGGATATAATGATCAGTCCTGGAGTTTGTTCTGCTCTCCCTCCAGATACTCATTCTGGCACAATGGCATAGAGACTAAACTCCCTGTAAAGCCCATCAGTCGTAGAGTAGGAGTGTATGTGGATCACAGTGCAGGAACACTGTCCTTCTACAGCGTCGACGGAGACACACTGATCCTCCTCCACATAGAGAACACCACATTCACTCAGCCGCTCTATCCGGGGTTTTTTGTTAGTTATGAATCATCAGTGAAACTGTTGATGAATGAGAATAGCCTGTAGAGAGATTCTACCCATAATGCTTTGAGCTTCATGATAAATCAGTAACAGTGAGATCTTACAGAGTCTCTTATTTCCTCTTCATTACATTAATAACACAGCTGAACTTCTGCCACTGAAATATCATGTCAGAATAACTGTGTAATAAACCCTCATATAGACATCGGTGTGTGTGACGGTGTGTATCTGTGCTTTTCTCAAGCTCTGTTTGTGTTGATGAAGATCAGCTTCATTTAGTTTCACATCAATCATCTATAAATCATGCAGAAGTGGGATTTGTTAAACGTATTTTAATCCAGGTGTATTTCATGGGTTCAAGCACTGAAGCCGCTGCAACATTATTATATTTGCAGTGTTTAAACATTAACTCTAAACATGTCTGGGCGTCTGAGACTGTAAGTCATTAAGATCTCAAGCGTGGAAATAAACTGGTAACACTTTATAATAACGTTCAGTTGTAAGTCATTAATAAGTGGTTAGTTAATGAAGAACTAATCATTTACAAAACATTCATAAATGATTAGCAAGTGAATATACTAACATTTTATGTATGTTTTGTACATTTCGTTACAAGTCATTTACAAGTGATTAGTAAATGCTTAACTAATCATTTATGAAACATGACCATGGGTTTCATAAATGTTTAATAAATGATGTTACTTTTTTGGTATGTTTTGCTGCACTGCACTTTAAGATAAATGTTTCCTCACATAAACCTCTGTTTACACCTGTAAGTTCAGTTCTAAGTCTTAATTACACACCTGTTGGGAATCTAACTTCTCTCATACTGGAAAGCACTGCTTTAAGTTCATGAGGACTGATTTTCCCAGTTAAGGGTTAAAAAGCTGCTTACCCTAACCTTACCCTAACCTTACCCATCACAACTGAGTGCCTAACCCGACCCCTGACCCTAAACCGACCCTTGACCTCATCATAACCTTATCCCTAAAACCCAGTCTTGACCCTAAAACAGCCTTTAAAGGCGCTCAGAGAGTGAGGACCGGCAAACATGTCCTTTACTCTCTTTGTCCTCACTCCAATGGTCTAAAACTCAAACTGGTCCTCACAAAGATAGTTGTAGATCTTAAAATATGTCACTGCCAGTGTTTTGTCTTAAGATGCACATCAGTAATGTTTTTTCTCCCCCTTTCTAAAGCACATCTATTAAAGGTCCTAATTGAAGTCCTAATCTTGGCTTATTCCAAGCACTGTCTGTGAAACCAGGCCCTAATGGAATAATTTGTCGAGTACCAAGATCAACAACAACTGTGTTATATGTAATTTTATAAAGGTTTAATATTTTATCCTTTAAATGAAAATTCCAACAGTCCCTCAACAGTCCGTTCACCCAAAATTCTGATGCTTCAAAATGTTCATAAAGAGATAGTAAAATAAATCCAATAAGACCAATTTTGTTCTCATCAAGCAAGCATGAGCTTCCATTTAGCAAATGTGAGTGCTGCAAGTATGTTTGCTGATCAATGTTGATATGAGAATAAAAGCCTACATTAAATCTGTTCATTATATAAAGTGATCTCTTCAGAAGACTTGGATTAAACCACTTGAGTCATAATGATTTATTTTACAAACTCTTCATGAACATTTTTGGGTGAATAGGCTTTCAATGGAGGGACAAATATCTCATATTTTGCGTTCTGAAGATTAATGAAAGACTCAAGGGTTAGGAACGGCAAGAGAGGGAGTGAAGTACAAGAATTTTCTTTTTTGGGTGAACTATCCCAAAAAAATATGGTTTAAAAAAAGCTCTTATATGTGGACTTCAAAAACAAACAAAGCTGTTGAAAAAAAAAAGACCAGGCTTGGACAATAAATTCAAATTTGTGTTTGGATTTATAAAATTGCAAACATGCTCTGATAATGGTTACACATGACCCAGTAAATCTAAATAAAAAACTATAAAACAATAAGGATCATCTTTGTTGTATTATATTATTTTGGTAATTGACCTAAACATGGAAACACAGGATAAAGTAAACAACAGTAAAACCCTCTTCTCCAAGTATCAAGGACTGTTATGAGTGTTTCTTTTCCTGATTATCCCAACAGGCACACAAAGTGCCAGTGGATTTTCTTAAAAAGAGAAGATTCATCTCAGCACCAGCTACCAAATCATGACCTACTGCACTGAGACCATGGCCTGCTAAAGTGCTTGATAATAAAGACAACCGAATGAGAGAAATGAGAAAGGTTTTAAGGGTTATGACTGAGCGGTATTGAAAGGTCTCCGAGGCGTTCCTCCAGTTGATGATCTCCAGACCCCTGACACAGGGCCCTCTCCCTATCCTGCTCGTCCATTAGGGCCTCAGCCGAACCGCTACACGGACTCTGGGAGTTTGGATCCAGGGGCAGCAGCTTCATTCACAGCAACACACTGCGCCATATCTGACCATCAAATCACACAATCAAATACTTCCACCGAGAAATAAGTGCAGCATCGATATAAGAGTAATAAAAGACCTGTAGATAGACTAGATGGAAGAAGGTTCAGTAGTGATGTTACGTTAGTGAACGAAGCTTTCTTTTTGAACGAATCTTTTAGGTGAACGAATTGTTCTTGTTCACGTAAATCCATTGACTCATATTTCACTGAAATCCCTCCGATTTCATCGTGTCAAAGAAGGACTAAACCTCGAGCCTTTGAGTAGGAGATGTGACGGAGCATGTGATTTGTTGAATGTAGTGAACGAATACGCCCTTCACTGACCGTGACCGAGTTGCTTTTGAGTCTGAACGAGTTAAATGAACTGGTAAGCTACATCTCGTTCGTGAATGAAAAGAACCAGTTGTTTGAACGTCACGATAATGACAGCGGAGTTGGCCAGGCGAATGGATAGAGCTCGGCTTCTACATTTTTGCATCAAAGAAAGAAAAGAACACTGTGTACACAGTGCAAGCTGATGGTTAAATTTAACAAAGAGAACTTAACTTTTAGTTTTTACTAGGTTTGAGCTAATCATCAGGTAATCTGCTGATAGTCACAGCAGCATTTGACTGTTAACTTGAAAATGAGTGGCACCAGAAAGAGAAGTGTAGTATGGAAGTATTTTAATGAGGCGTCTCCAACACAGGCCGTGTACAATTTGTAAAACACAGTTGTCATTTAAAGGAGGATCTACAGCTAACCTCAACAGGCATGTTAATGGTAAAGCATCCTCCTGTGCAGCTGAGGGAAACTGAACAAGCTGAGGGTCCTGGATCATCCAGCAGAACCGGTACTGCTCAACCTCCTCCTACCTCACCTGCCTCTACCATTTACATTAGTCATTCAGCAGACGCTTTTGTACAAAGAGACTTACAAATGAGGACTAAAGCAAGCGAGTCATCGTGAAGAGGCAAAAACCCCACAAGTGCTCAAAATACAAAGTTTAGCATATGCCAGACGAGTGAGGGTCAAAGGAAGAGGAAAACTACCAGCACTTCTCAGGCGACGAGCGGGGCAGACCATCCTAACACATTCTGTGGCTCGGCCAGTTGACCCACTAAGACAAGAGAAAGTGGATGAGGACCTGGCAAAGATGATGGCATTGGATCTGCAACCTTTTTCCATTGTGGAGGACAGAGGATTCAAAGCATTTACAAAGGCCTTAAACCCCTCCTGTATATTGCCCAGCAGGAAGACCCTGTCAAATACAATTCCAGAAATGTTTTCGAAGGTTTGTGAACAAATTACAGAAGAAGTTGGCAAGGCATCGGCTGTGTGCCTCACTACAGACTGCTGGACATCTAGGACATCCACATGTGGTTACAGGCCACTTCACTGGAAATGCTCAATGGAGACATGTCTGCTGGATTGTGTTGAATTTGCTGAAAGGCACACTGCAGACAATCTGGCAGACAATCTTTTAAGAATTACCAGAGAGTGGAACATAACGGACAATACAGTAGCTTGGGTCACTGACAATGCTCACAACATAAGGCTGGCCATTCACAAACCCTCATGGAAGCATCTGCCATGCTTTGCCCACACAGTTAACTTGATTGTGAGGGGTGGACTCCATGTAATCCACAATACACTGAATAAGATGACAGCAGTTGTGGAGTCCGTGCAGTGAAGCGCAGTGGCAGCTGAACAGCTCAAGGCTCTCCGCAGCAGATGCGCTCGCCAGAGCTAGAACTGAAACAGGACTGCCCAACACGATGGAAATCCACAATTTAGGTTACGGAGATCTCTTGGTAACAAGCATGCCATCATCACCACACTAGCACTAGCAAGTTACCGACTGGAAACGCTGACACAGCATAAGTGGAAAGAAATGGAAGAGGCGTGTGAGGTTTTAAAACCATTTGAAGAAGTCACAACTGAAATGAGTGGTGAGAGGCATGAAACAATACTCTTAGAGCAATCAATCATTTTCATAACAAATTTGATTTCATTTAATTTTATAACTGCAGACTGTAAGATAAATTATAAGTGATATTGTTATTGCCACAGTAATGCAGGGAAATTTGTGTTATTCATTATTAATTATTATAGTGCATTTATTAAATTCAGTTGTTGTTGTTAGTGATTATAGCTATGTGACTGCCTCAAGGTGATCCTGCTTTCACGGAGTCTCCCAGAAATAAGCACAAGAGACCCGAGATCAGGAGCTTCAGGACACCTGTAATGGACACGAGACAAAGGCCACCAGGCTCCACACGGCGGAAGCTCACCATCGGCTGTGTTTACCTGCCAGAGAAAATAACACACAGTTTTGTTAACTCAATATTAATGAAATAAAACAAATGTAATGTCAGGGAATGCACAAAGCTCATTCTTTTGAGATGTAAATTATAATACATTTTAATTAAAATAAAACACACAAGGCCTACATCATAAAACTCAGAAGATTATGTATTTTAATATATTATATTCTAATACATATAAAAAGGCGTCATACTTCAGTCGAGTCCCAAAATACCCGTATAGGCTAAATCAGCGTCTTCACAGCAAGGGGAATGTCTGGAGTAGGACTGTGTGCGGCACAGCTTGCCCTTTTAGATTGTACAACAGACCAATTAAATTAGGCAGAATAACTTTTTATATGTTTGGTTGACTGTGTTTTATTTTGATAATGAGCAGTCTGCGATATGAAGCAACGCCAGAACTGATCTATGTTGTGTGAGAGCGCCATCACTGGGATTAGTTCCACTGCTGGGATATTATAACTTTATAGGGGAGACCGGACGGGGACAGATGCAACACGTCATTTTTCTCCAATCAGAAACAAGCTAGAGTGATGACACTCACACTGCACATGCTAAGTTAGACCCCCCCCCACCACACACACACACACACACACACCCACACACACACACACCCACACACACACACACACACCAAGAAGACAGTAGACATATTCAACATCTGCTGCTGCATTTATTGAACACAACTTGTTTTGGAGGTATGAAAATATATTTTTTCATGAGATGTATTTTTGTCATACTGTCCTGACATTTTGTATGAATTAATCAAAACATTCTTAGTTTGAATTATTGTTTTGTTGACTTCTAAGTGCCATGGATATCATGTGTCAAAGTTAGTGTGTCTAGCAGGAATATGATGTTCTGTCATGGCTGATAGCGTTGGGGACGGTTGCAACAAGTTATAAATTGCATGTTTAATAAAGGTTTGTTGCATTGCAAATTGTTCAGTTCTTCCTGTCTGACACTGAAATATGGAGAGATTGAACAGCATCTGTAACTCCTGATCACTGAATCTGTGCAGGCCTATGTTCTACACATGAACTAACAAAACTCAATAACTGTTATTTGATAAATATGACTAAATAAATAAATTATAGGCTACAATAATATTATAGAAATAAATAATACTATAATATTATAGTAGGCCTAAAACAGTTAATATTTTCAGAATTATATGCTCATTGAAACAAAAAGCTAAAATTAATTAGAGAAATGTAAGGTATTTTTAACGTGTTGTAAGCGTCCCTGGGTCGGGGTCAGTTGCAACATCTGACTTCTTTCTTTCAAATAAATACTGTAAACGATATGTCATATATAATCATCTTTAAATGGTATGGGTAATTAGCAGACAGATGCAAGTTTCATATATACAAATTTGGTTGGTCTAGTCCAGATAGTCTCTGAGTAACTGAGAGAAATGCAAAAAGTGTTGCAACTGTCCTCGGTCTCCCCTACTCTGTTATATAGTCATACAGATAATATGACATCATTCGAAACAGTAATGTATATTTTTATTTGTGTACATTCAAAATGACTACAAAATATAATGGCATTGAAAAATAAATAAAACAACATGATGCTGCTTTAGCGCGTCTCGGCCTCTTTAGATCTTTCTGGTGCTCACCAAAAATAACCCAGAGTACAGAGAATAGCCTTCTTGGGTTAGAGTTAACTTAACCCTACTTTCGAAAGTCAACATTTAGATTATTTAACGCTAAATGCATTATATATGAGCATAGCCTGAGTCACTTTGGAATAAATCACAGCGTGTGTCATGATAAAACGTTTCGGTTACTAAATGTAACCTCTGTTCTCTCTAGAAGAGGGAACGAGTATTGCGTAAGTAGCTTACGCTGCGGGAAAGTCTTCTTTCTCGAGATACTGAAGCCAAAAATTATCCTTAATTTTTAATAATCTTGTCAGCGCAGTGCGGCAGCCTGCAGACCGAGGGCAGTAAGAAAGCTGGCCGCGAGCTCGGAGAAGCCAGCAGAACAAATATTTCTCTGCCGCCAGAGCCGGATTCGAACACGGGTCTCCGGTGCGGAAGCCTAATGTTCTGCCACTGAGCCACAGGGCTCACATGAGCTTACAGTTAGTGCGAGCATATGACCGAGCGTCATGTTTCGTTTTGGCGTTTGTTTGCAGGCGCGCGTGTATTAAAACAGGCCCGTTTACTGCAGTATTAGTATTTCCAGTCGCCTGAACTTAGAGGGGACTGAGACATATGCGAGGATTGGAGGTAGTCCGGCCTAGGCGGGACGAAAACACTCTCTCTTCCTCTTTTCGCCGGTGCTCGTGACGTCCGCTCTGATATCCCTTGAGAACGGCGCAGTTGCGCGGCTCGAACACAGGGAGAGAGAGCGGGAAGATGTCATCATGTGCTGTGGCATCGTTTGTTTGCAGGCGTGCGTGTATAAAAACAGGCTCTTTTACTGCAATATAGATATTTCTAGTCGCCTGAGCTTAGGAGGGGACTGAGAAATGTGTGAGAATGGAGGTGGCCGGTGAGTGACGCGCGCGACCGAGACGCGGGGTAGCTTTCTTATAACGTAAAGGAAGCTATAGCCCGTGACCGTCTACTTCTGACATCCCTTGTGAGCGGTGCGTTTGCGCGGCTCGAACAGAGGGGGAGAGCGCAGGAAGGGGCGTGCGTCATCCGGGGGGGGGGGGGTAGCTTTCTTGTGGTAAAGGAAGCTAAGCCCGAGACCGTCCGTTCTGACATCCCTTGTGAGCGGCGCCGTTTGCGCGGCTTGACAGAGGGGAGTAACCAGCTGTCTATGATAGCAGCGCTGTCCATCCCCTGAGGCGACGGCAGTGCGGGCGAAGCCCATATTCATGCGGGAGGTGGGGGGGAGAAGGAGATAGCGAGGCTCGCGGGGGGGGCTCAGGCGAGCGCTCAGCTGTCATAACCGGCTCGGAAGGCCTTTGAGAGCGGCGTTTCTTCTTACGCGGCCCGGAAGAGGCAGCCAGAGAAGGGGGAGGATCATCAAACATGGCGAGTCGAGCCCGCAGGGTCGACATCGGCAAATCCTCACACTGTTCGCAGCCGCCCGTGGAAAGGGAGCGGCTGCGTGTCGAAGCCCAGGCAGAGAGCGCAGATACATGGCGGTCTCCGTCGCTGAGCGGGGCTCTGCACGAGCCACAGGATGAATGCCTCGCGCTCTTTTAGATGCAAAGTGTGTCGCGGGGCGAACACACAAACACACACAACACAGAGCAGAAAAGGATATAATTCGCCGGAAAGCGGAGCAGGCAGGGAAAGCTGAAGGCGGCGAAGGTGGCCGGCTTCCTCAGGCTGAGATCCTCGGCGTGCTGGTCGCTTGATTCGACGGCGGCTTCCTCAGAGTCCAGCGATGCGGAGAGCTCCGCTGAAGAGACAGAAACCAGTGAAGCAGCCTCTGAGCCTCGCTTATATACGCTAAGCCACACCCCTTTTGCAGCTGTGACGCATTAAGCGCGCTCATTGGTCGTGACGTCACGCCAAGGGCTCAGCGATAGGCTGCTGCAGTTGCCGCAGGGCAGCCAATGGGAACGCTAGTTAGCCTGCCCTAGGTCTGCAGGCTGCCGCACTGCGTTGACAAGATTATTAAAAATTAAGGATAATTTTTGGCTTCAGTATCTCGAGAAAGAAGACTTTCCCGCAGCGTAAGCTACTTACGCAATACGAGAGAACCTCTCGTAAGAGAACGTGACTAACATCAAGGGATCATGAAAGTAGGAAGATTGTCATGATTCAGAATAAAGTAGCATTATAAGAGAGATGACAATAAAAGGAAAGAACAGGTTGTAACGAATAGACTACTGTAAGTTAACTGTAACTCTTCATATTCGTCAAAGTGACTGAAACTGTTGGGCACACTTCATGCAGGACATTTACACAAGAAAGACAAGAGTTGAAACATCATTTACAAGAAATTGATATAGGATAGTATAGCCTATATAATGTAAAAACATATATATGGGTGATTCTATAATTGGAGATACATTTTGCATTTCAATTTTTTTTAAAAAAAAAGGTTGTCATACAGAACCATTGTTTAAGAATTACCTTGAAAACACTTTAAAGTTGATATATTCAGTGCTATACAAATACAGATAGTTTATTATTTTCTCTATTTTATCAAAATATCACCTGTTCATAGTTTTTCTCGTCAATTCTGTTACGGACGAACAACCAAATATATAGAAGTAACAGTACATCAAAAAATTATAAATCTTTTTAGTTTCATTTGTCATGTAGTCCTTTTATTCAGGCCTTTAAAACAGATATTAAATGTTATATTTATACAACTTCAAAATTAGATTCACCCCCAGGCAATAGTGGATTATCCAAAGGGTGCACTTGTTTTTTTATCAAATTACTTGAACATTACAGGGTAGAGATAAAACTATAACATATATCTTACTCTTGCACAATATAAAAATAACAATATTAAGTAGTTTGATATTTCAATGTATTATCTCATTAATATTCAAGATGAAAGACTAAAAACAGAATTGACACATCTGGCAACAGAATTGACGGGGGTAACAGAATTGACCCAAACCAACCAGAACATGCCTATAATAGTGGAGCGGCTAAGTGCTTATGTTTGGCAGAATCGTTCAGTTTATGATACAAGCGTGAAAATTGGCATGAGCAGTCTCCATGGGTCACTTGACAAGAAAATTGTCCGAGCCACTTGAAATTTCAAGATGGCCTACACCTTAGTGGAGCAGTTAAGTGATATAGTGATTTATTTGGTGATACAAGCATGGAAATTGGCATGAGCAGTCTCTGTGGGTCACTTGACAATAAGCCACCTACAGCTACTTTAAAATTTCAAGATGGCGGCCATTTTTCAAGATGGCCACCACCTTAGTTGAGCAATTAGGATTAAGAAATCATTTAGTTGGTGATACAAGCATGAAAATTGCCATGAGCCTAATTGCTCCACTAAGGTGGTGGCCATCTTGAAAAATGGCCACCATCTTGAAATTTCAAGTAGCTGTAGGTGGCTTATTGTCTAGTGACCATCAGAGACTGCTCATGCCAATTTTCATGTTTGTATCACCAAATAAACCACTATATCACTTAACTGCTCCACTAAGGTGTCGGCCGTCTTGAAAAATGGCCGCCATCTTGAAATTTCAAGTAGCTGTGGGTGGCTTATTGTCTAGTGACCATCAGAGACTGCTCATGCCAATTTTCATGCTTGTATCACCAAATAAACCACTATATCACTTAACTGCTCCACTAAGGTGTCGGCCGTCTTGAAAAATGGCCGCCATCTTGAAATTTCAAGTAGCTGTGGGTGGCTTATTGTCTAGTGACCATCAGAGACTGCTCATGCCAATTTTCATGCTTGTATCACCAAATTAACCACTATATCACTTAACTGCTCCACTAAGGTGTCGGCCATCTTGAAAAATGAAAAATCTTGAAATTTCAAGTGGCTCGGACAATTTTCTTGTCAAGTGACCCATGGAGACTGCTCATGCCAATTTTCACGCTTGTATCATAAACTGAACGATTATATCACTTAGCCGCTCCACTATAACAAGAAAATAACGGCTGAGTTATTGAGAAATACTCGACCAGATATCCCTCTGGATCTCTACATGCCGTGACGCAACCTTGGTCGCGGGTGGAACCCTCACATGAGTCTCAATGACCTCCAGGATGGTACCAGGATAGATATCATGGTCATATGTGAGGACACACCATTGTCCAAAAACATCCTGGCACTCCCAGTGTATGTCTGTCTGTTGGTCTTCATCTCTCTCTTCAACAGCTCTCTCTTCTCCAACGGTTCTCTCTTCTCCAACGGTTCTCTCTTCTCCAACGGTTCTCTTCTCCAACGGTTCTCTTCTCCAACGGTTCTCTTCTCCAACGGTTCTCTTCTCCAACGGTTCTCTTCTCCAACGGCTCTCTCTTCTCCAACGGTTCTCTTCTCCAACGGCTCTCTCTTCTCCAACGGTTCTCTCTTCTCCAACGGTTCTCTCTTCTCCAACGGTTCTCTTCTCCAACGGTTCTCTCTTCTCCAACGGTTCTCTTCTCCAACGGCTCTCTCTTCTCCAACGGTTCTCTTCTCCAACGGTTCTCTCTTCTCCAACGGTTCTCTCTTCTCCAACGGTTCTCTTCTCCAACGGTTCTCTTCTCCAATGGCTCTCTTCTCCAACGGCTCTCTCTTCTCCAACGGTTCTCTTCTCCAACGGTTCTCTCTTCTCCAACGGTTTTCTTCTCCAACGGGCTCTCTCTTCTCCAACGGTTCTCTTCTCCAACGGCTCTCTCTTCTCCAACGGTTCTCTTCTCCAACGGTTCTCTCTTCTCCAACGGTTCTCTCTTCTCCAACGGTTCTCTTCTCCAACGGTTCTCTTCTCCAACGGTTCTCTTCTCCAACGGCTCTCTCTTCTCCAACGGTTCTCTTCTCCAACGGTTCTCTTCTCCAACGGTTCTCTTCTCCAACGGTTCTCTTCTCCAACGGCTCTCTTCTCCAACGGTTCTCTTCTCCAACGGTTCTCTTCTCCAACGGTTCTCTTCTCCAACGGTTCTCTTCTCCAACGGTTCTCTTCTCCAACGGCTCTCTTCTCCAACGGCTCTCTTCTCCAACGGTTCTCTTCTCCAACGGCTCTCTCTTCTCCAACGGTTCTCTTCTCCAACGGTTCTCTTCTCCAACGGTTCTCTCTTCTCCAACGGTTCTCTTCTCCAACGGTTCTCTTCTCCAACGGTTCTCTTCTCCAACGGTTCTCTTCTCCAACGGTTCTCTTCTCCAACGGCTCTCTTCTCCAACGGCTCTCTTCTCCAACGGTTCTCTTCTCCAACGGCTCTCTCTTCTCCAACGGTTCTCTTCTCCAACGGTTCTCTTCTCCAACGGCTCTCTTCTCCAACGGCTCTCTTCTCCAACGGTTCTCTTCTCCAACGGCTCTCTCTTCTCCAACGGTTCTCTTCTCCAACGGTTCTCTTCTCCAACGGTTCTCTCTTCTCCAACGGTTCTCTTCTCCAACGGTTCTCTTCTCCAACGGTTCTCTTCTCCAACGGCTCTCTTCTCCAACGGCTCTCTTCTCCAACGGTTCTCTTCTCCAACGGCTCTCTCTTCTCCAACGGTTCTCTTCTCCAACGGTTCTCTTCTCCAACGGCTCTCTTCTCCAACGGCTCTCTTCTCCAACGGTTCTCTTCTCCAACGGCTCTCTCTTCTCCAACGGTTCTCTTCTCCAACGGTTCTCTTCTCCAACGGCTCTCTTCTCCAACGGCTCTCTTCTCCAACGGTTCTCTTCTCCAACGGCTCTCTCTTCTCCAACGGTTCTCTTCTCCAACGGTTCTCTTCTCCAACGGCTCTCTCTTCTCCAACGGTTCTCTTCTCCAACGGTTCTCTCTTCTCCAACGGTTCTCTTCTCCAACGGTTCTCTTCTCCAACGGTTCTCTTCTCCAACGGTTCTCTTCTCCAACGGTTCTCTCTTCTCCAACGGTTCTCTTCTCCAACGGTTCTCTTCTCCAACGGTTCTCTTCTCCAACGGTTCTCTTCTCCAACGGTTCTCTTCTCCAACGGTTCTCTCTTCTCCAACGGTTCTCTTCTCCAACGGTTCTCTTCTCCAACGGCTCTCTCTTCTCCAACGGCTCTCTCTTCTCCAACGGTTCTCTTCTCCAACGGCTCTCTCTTCTCCAACGGTTCTCTTCTCCAACGGTTCTCTTCTCCAACGGCTCTCTCTTCTCCAACGGCTCTCTCTTCTCCAACGGCTCTCTCTTCTCCAACGGTTCTCTTCTCCAACGGCTCTCTCTTCTCCAACGGCTCTCTCTTCTCCAACGGCTCTCTCTTCTCCAACGGCTCTCTCTTCTCCAACGGCTCTCTCTTCTCCAACGGTTCTCTTCTCCAACGGCTCTCTCTTCTCCAACGGCTCTCTCTTCTCCAACGGCTCTCTCTTCTCCAACGGCTCTCTCTTCTCCAACGGTTCTCTCTTCTCCAACGGCTCTCTCTTCTCCAACGGTTCTCTTCTCCAACGGGCTCTCTCTTCTCCAACGGCTCTCTCTTCTCCAACGGCTCTCTTCTCCAACGGCTCTCTCTTCTCCAACGGCTCTCTTCTCCAACGGCTCTCTCTTCTCCAACGGCTCTCTTCTCCAACGGTTCTCTTCTCCAACGGGCTCTCTCTTCTCCAACGGCTCTCTCTTCTCCAACGGCTCTCTCTTCTCCAACGGCTCTCTTCTCCAACGGTTCTCTCTTCTCCAACGGCTCTCTCTTCTCCAACGGCTCTCTCTTCTCCAACGGTTCTCTCTTCTCCAACGGCTCTCTTCTCCAACGGTTCTCTTCTCCAACGGGCTCTCTCTTCTCCAACGGCTCTCTCTTCTCCAACGGCTCTCTTCTCCAACGGGCTCTCTCTTCTCCAACGGTTCTCTCTTCTCCAACGGCTCTCTCTTCTCCAACGGTTCTCTTCTCCAACGGGCTCTCTCTTCTCCAACGGTTCTCTTCTCCAACGGGCTCTCTCTTCTCCAACGGCTCTCTCTTCTCCAACGGTTCTCTTCTCCAACGGGCTCTCTCTTCTCCAACGGCTCTCTCTTCACCAACGGTTCTCTCTTCTCCAACGGCTCTCTCTTCTCCAACGGTTCTCTCTTCTCCAACGGCTCTCTCTTCTCCAACGGTTCTCTCTTCTCCAACGGTTCTCTCTTCTCCAACGGGCTCTCTCTTCTCCAACGGCTCTCTCTTCTCCAACGGTTCTCTTCTCCAACGGGCTCTCTCTTCTCCAACGGTTCTCTTCTCCAACGGGCTCTCTCTTCTCCAACGGTTCTCTTCTCCAACGGCTCTCTCTTCTCCAACGGTTCTCTTCTCCAACGGGCTCTCTCTTCTCCAACGGTTCTCTTCTCCAACGGCTCTCTCTTCTCCAACGGCTCTCTTCTCCAACGGGCTCTCTCTTCTCCAACGGGCTCTCTCTTCTCCAACGGTTCTCTTCTCCAACGGGCTCTCTCTTCTCCAACGGTTCTCTCTTCTCCAACGGCTCTCTCTTCTCCAACGGTTCTCTCTTCTCCAACGGCTCTCTCTTCTCCAACGGTTCTCTCTTCTCCAACGGTTCTCTCTTCTCCAACGGGCTCTCTCTTCTCCAACGGCTCTCTCTTCTCCAACGGTTCTCTTCTCCAACGGGCTCTCTCTTCTCCAACGGCTCTCTTCTCCAACGGGCTCTCTCTTCTCCAACGGTTCTCTTCTCCAACGGCTCTCTCTTCTCCAACGGTTCTCTTCTCCAACGGGCTCTCTCTTCTCCAACGGTTCTCTTCTCCAACGGCTCTCTCTTCTCCAACGGCTCTCTTCTCCAACGGGCTCTCTCTTCTCCAACGGGCTCTCTCTTCTCCAACGGTTCTCTTCTCCAACGGGCTCTCTCTTCTCCAACGGTTCTCTCTTCTCCAACGGCTCTCTCTTCTCCAACGGTTCTCTTCTCCAACGGCTCTCTCTTCTCCAACGGCTCTCTCTTCTCCAACGGGCTCTCTCTTCTCCAACGGCTCTCTCTTCTCCAACGGCTCTCTTCTCCAACAGCTCTCTCTTCTCCAACGGCTCTCTCTTCTCCAACGGTTCTCTTCTCCAACGGCTCTCTTCTCCAACAGCTCTCTCTTCTCCAACAGCTCTCTCTTCTCCAACGGGCTCTCTCTTCTCCAACGGCTCTCTCTTCTCCAACAGCTCTCTCTTCTCCAACGGCTCTCTTCTCCAACGGCTCTCTTCTCCAACGGCTCTCTCTTCTCCAACGGCTCTCTCTTCTCCAACGGCTCTCTCTTCTCCAACGGCTCTCTTCTCCAACGGCTCTCTCTTCTCCAACGGCTCTCTCTTCTCCAACGGTTCTCTTCTCCAACGGCTCTCTCTTCTCCAACGGCTCTCTCTTCTCCAACGGCTCTCTTCTCCAACGGCTCTCTTCTCCAACGGCTCTCTTCTCCAACGGCTCTCTTCTCCAACAGCTCTCTCTTCTCCAACGGCTCTCTTCTCCAACGGCTCTCTTCTCCAACGGCTCTCTTCTCCAACGGCTCTCTTCTCCAACGGCTCTCTTCTCCAACGGCTCTCTCTTCTCCAACGGCTCTCTCTTCTCCAACGGCTCTCTCTTCTCCAACGGCTCTCTCTTCTCCAACGGCTCTCTTCTCCAACGGCTCTCTCTTCTCCAACAGCTCTCTCTTCTCCAACGGCTCTCTCTTCTCCAACGGCTCTCTTCTCCAACGGCTCTCTCTTCTCCAACGGTTCTCTTCTCCAACAGCTCTCTCTTCTCCAACGGCTCTCTCTTCTCCAACGGCTCTCTCTTCTCCAACGGCTCTCTCTTCTCCAACGGCTCTCTCTTCTCCAACGGCTCTCTCTTCTCCAACGGCTCTCTTCTCCAACGGCTCTCTTCTCCAACGGTTCTCTTCTCCAACGGCTCTCTTCTCCAACGGGCTCTCTTCTCCAACGGCTCTCTCTTCTCCAACGGCTCTCTCTTCTCCAACGGGCTCTCTCTTCTCCAACGGCTCTCTCTTCTCCAACGGCTCTCTCTTCTCCAACGGCTCTCTCTTCTCCAACGGCTCTCTTCTCCAACGGTTCTCTTCTCCAACGGCTCTCTTCTCCAACGGGCTCTCTTCTCCAACGGCTCTCTCTTCTCCAACGGCTCTCTCTTCTCCAACGGGCTCTCTCTTCTCCAACGGCTCTCTCTTCTCCAACGGCTCTCTTCTCCAACGGTTCTCTTCTCCAACGGCTCTCTTCTCCAACGGGCTCTCTTCTCCAACGGCTCTCTCTTCTCCAACGGCTCTCTCTTCTCCAACGGCTCTCTTCTCCAACGGTTCTCTTCTCCAACGGCTCTCTCTTCTCCAACGGCTCTCTCTTCTCCAACGGGCTCTCTCTTCTCCAACGGCTCTCTCTTCTCCAACGGCTCTCTTCTCCAACAGCTCTCTCTTCTCCAACGGCTCTCTCTTCTCCAACGGTTCTCTTCTCCAACGGTTCTCTCTTCTCCAACGGCTCTCTCTTCTCCAACGGTTCTCTTCTCCAACGGCTCTCTCTTCTCCAACGGCTCTCTCTTCTCCAACGGCTCTCTTCTCCAACGGCTCTCTCTTCTCCAACAGCTCTCTCTTCTCCAACGGGCTCTCTCTTCTCCAACGGCTCTCTCTTCTCCAACGGCTCTCTTCTCCAACAGCTCTCTCTTCTCCAACGGCTCTCTCTTCTCCAACGGCTCTCTTCTCCAACGGTTCTCTTCTCCAACGGCTCTCTTCTCCAACGGCTCTCTCTTCTCCAACGGCTCTCTCTTCTCCAACGGCTCTCTCTTCTCCAACGGCTCTCTTCTCCAACGGTTCTCTTCTCCAACGGCTCTCTCTTCTCCAACGGCTCTCTCTTCTCCAACGGGCTCTCTCTTCTCCAACGGCTCTCTCTTCTCCAACGGCTCTCTTCTCCAACAGCTCTCTCTTCTCCAACGGCTCTCTCTTCTCCAACGGTTCTCTTCTCCAACGGCTCTCTTCTCCAACGGCTCTCTCTTCTCCAACGGGCTCTCTCTTCTCCAACGGCTCTCTCTTCTCCAACGGCTCTCTTCTCCAACAGCTCTCTCTTCTCCAACGGCTCTCTCTTCTCCAACGGGCTCTCTCTTCTCCAACGGCTCTCTCTTCTCCAACGGCTCTCTTCTCCAACAGCTCTCTCTTCTCCAACGGCTCTCTTCTCCAACGGCTCTCTCTTCTCCAACGGCTCTCTCTTCTCCAACAGCTCTCTCTTCTCCAACGGCTCTCTTCTCCAACGGGCTCTCTCTTCTCCAACGGTTCTCTTCTCCAACGGTTCTCTTCTCCAACGGCTCTCTCTTCTCCAACGGCTCTCTCTTCTCCAACAGCTCTCTCTTCTCCAACGGCTCTCTCTTCTCCAACGGCTCTCTTCTCCAACGGCTCTCTTCTCCAACGGCTCTCTTCTCCAACGGTTCTCTTCTCCAACGGCTCTCTCTTCTCCAACGGTTCTCTTCTCCAACGGCTCTCTCTTCTCCAACGGGCTCTCTCTTCTCCAACGGGCTCTCTCTTCTCCAACGGCTCTCTCTTCTCCAACGGCTCTCTCTTCTCCAACGGTTCTCTTCTCCAACGGCTCTCTTCTCCAACAGCTCTCTCTTCTCCAACGGGCTCTCTCTTCTCCAACGGGCTCTCTCTTCTCCAACGGCTCTCTCTTCTCCAACGGCTCTCTTCTCCAACGGTTCTCTTCTCCAACGGCTCTCTTCTCCAACGGTTCTCTTCTCCAACGGCTCTCTCTTCTCCAACGGTTCTCTTCTCCAACGGCTCTCTCTTCTCCAACGGGCTCTCTCTTCTCCAACGGGCTCTCTCTTCTCCAACGGCTCTCTCTTCTCCAACGGCTCTCTCTTCTCCAACGGCTCTCTCTTCTCCAACGGCTCTCTCTTCTCCAACGGCTCTCTCTTCTCCAACGGTTCTCTTCTCCAACGGCTCTCTTCTCCAACGGCTCTCTCTTCTCCAACGGGCTCTCTCTTCTCCAACGGTTCTCTTCTCCAACGGCTCTCTTCTCCAACAGCTCTCTCTTCTCCAACGGCTCTCTTCTCCAACAGCTCTCTCTTCTCCAACAGCTCTCTCTTCTCCAACGGCTCTCTCTTCTCCAACGGTTCTCTTCTCCAACGGCTCTCTTCTCCAACGGCTCTCTCTTCTCCAACGGGCTCTCTTCTCCAACAGCTCTCTCTTCTCCAACGGCTCTCTTCTCCAACAGCTCTCTCTTCTCCAACGGCTCTCTTCTCCAACAGCTCTCTCTTCTCCAACGGCTCTCTTCTCCAACAGCTCTCTCTTCTCCAACGGTTCTCTTCTCCAACAGCTCTCTCTTCTCCAACGGCTCTCTTCTCCAACAGCTCTCTCTTCTCCAACAGCTCTCTCTTCTCCAACGGCTCTCTTCTCCAACAGCTCTCTCTTCTCCAACGGTTCTCTTCTCCAACGGCTCTCTCTTCTCCAACGGTTCTCTTCTCCAACGGCTCTCTTCTCCAACGGCTCTCTCTTCTCCAACGGCTCTCTTCTCCAACAGCTCTCTCTTCTCCAACGGCTCTCTTCTCCAACAGCTCTCTCTTCTCCAACGGCTCTCTCTTCTCCAACAGCTCTCTCTTCTCCAACAGCTCTCTCTTGTCCAACTCTCTGCTTTCCATTCAATGTGAGAGGAACAGCAGGGAACTGTGTGTGTGTGTGTGTGTGTGTGTGTGTGTGTGTGTGTGGCAATAAACACACATTATGCATTTTTGTGTGTGTTTGCATCATTGTGTGATTGTAACCAAGGCAG
Source organism: Squalius cephalus (assembly GCF_949319135.1). Classification (NCBI taxonomy): domain Eukaryota; kingdom Metazoa; phylum Chordata; class Actinopteri; order Cypriniformes; family Leuciscidae; genus Squalius; species Squalius cephalus. The sequence goes on from NC_137123.1 coordinate 73,289, forward strand.
GGGCAGTGTGAAAACCAAGGCATGGACATTGGTCAATTCTGTTACCGTACCTTGGTAACAGAATTGACAGTAACAGAGTTGACATTTTTAGCATTTTTAACTAATAACACCACATGCTAGCATAAAGGCTAAGAGCACATGGCCTGATACTAAAGATGATTTTAAAAACTTTTAATACCTCCTTTTGTTAATATCTTTGTACTTTGCTTTCCCTATGAGATTGTTGAAACAGTTTTGACATGTTATATAAGAACTCTTGGTGCAAGTGCCTGTAAGATTACATGGCTTCAGAGAGAACAAAACACATACCTCCTAGTTCTTCAGAGTTTAATACCAAAAGGGAAGTGACATCATCTTGCATTGCTTAGGATACTGATGCGACAGATAAGCATAATTTAAAGAGACAATAACATGTAGTAACAGAATTGACACAGGATTTATGGATTGGTATTTTTCAACAATAAAAGTTACTTTTAAACTAATTAATTTTACATAATTTGGAAACTGTCACCAATAATAATTTATAAACAAAATAATTAAAACCCCAACCTGAAATTTGTAATTTTAAACATGTTTAATGCATATTTTACCCTTGTTTGAAAAAAGTACCACCCACTAAGGACAGTATGATATCATGACTTTCAGCATCATGAAATAGCTTTTAAAATAAAATATTTTCTAGTTTTACACTCTAACATTTTGTGACTCTTAAAAAGAATTAAAAAAAATTAAAATGTGTTTTTGGAGTAAAATTTTGGTAAAGCTGTTAAAAATAAATGGCTTCGGACTTCAGATGTATCTCCAATTAAAGAATCACCCATATATATATATTAGAATGCGGAAATAGTAAACAAGGGAGGAAATATTTGTTTCGTTTTAAGGAGGACTGGACTGGAAAGACGAATACAAGTATGAAGTGATGACAAGCTAATAGACAGCAGGTGGCAGTAACTCACTGGGTGCTAACTGCCTTAAAACACCAAGAAGAAGAAGGACAACAACAGAGTGATGGATGAGGTAGGGATGGGGAAATGAAGCCTCATGAATCACTGAGGCTTTCCCCTGACTGTTCCGGGAAAAGATTCAAAGCTTCGAGAGTGTCGAGAACAGCGCCGAGAACAGCGCCATCTGGTGCTTATTTAAAATAAAGCAGCCAGAAGCCTGTGTTAGAAGCTCTGGCAGATGAAGCAACCACAACACACTCCATAGTTTCAGTGTTATGTGTACAAATAAAAGCCTTACATGTTTGTGTTTGATTTGTTCATTAAATAAATTAATTTTCCCATTAAAGTGTGACAATAAAATATAATAGCTTATATGATTCAATACGATTTAATGTAGGCCTACTCTCTTTCTCTCTCTCTTTCTACACACACACACAATGAATAAGGACAGTCTGATAGGATCATCTGTTATTAAATGTCAATATCGATAATTGTAAATATCAACCAGACTGAGGCAACAATGACTCGTTAAATACGATCTGAAGTTCGAGCCTTCTGACACCCAAAGCGAAACGCGCACGTGACTGGACAGAAAGTGAGGCTTCATTTGTCATCGATCACGTGACTCTAGTAAACCAATACACGCCTCGATACGGGGCTTCACTACAAATTGTGTCGCTTATGTGATACGCGCATCGAAGCTTCAGTGTCATATGTAACATCACTAGGATGAGGTCACGCGCTTTCTCCGCTGTTTGACTGAGAAAAACTTGTAAATATGTTTGTTCTGGATATAAATATGTTCTGGATGTAAACATGTTCTGCGTGTTCTGGAGGAGAAGCGGCGCGCGCAGAGGCGTGTGCACGAGACTGCCCGGCGCGAGCAGAGGCGTGTGCACGAGGCAGCCCGAGGAGGCGCGCGTGAGATTCGCTCCCAGTCCCACAGGTGAAACACACCACAAATATCATATCATAAGCAGAATATGAACACAGATAGAGGAGAATAAACACGGACAGGCTGAGAGACTGTAATAAAGTTAGAGACTGTGATAGAGTGAGAGAGACTGTGAGAGAGAGAGATAGAGACTGTGATAGAGTGAGGTAGACTGTGAGAGAGTGAGAAAGACTGTGACAGAGTGAGGCAGACTGATAGAGTGAGATAGAGACTGTGATAGAGTGAGGTAGACTGTGATAGAGTGAGATAGACTGTGATAGAGTGAGAGAGACTGTGAGAGAGAGAGACTGATAGAGTGAGATAGAGACTGTGATAGAGTGAGGTAGACTGTGATAGAGTGAGGTAGACTGTGAGAGAGTGAGAAAGACTGAGAGAGTGAGATATTGACTGTGAGAGAGACTGATAAAGTGAGAGAGACTGTGATAGAGTGAGAGAGACTGTGACAGAGTGAGGTAGACTGTGAGAGAGACTGATAGAGTGAGAGAGACTGTGAGAGAGACTGATAGAGTGAGGTAGACTGTGAGAGAGTGAGAAAGACTGATAAAGTGAGAGAGACTGATAGAGTGAGGTAGACTGTGAGAGAGTGAGAAAGACTGATAAAGTGAGAGAGACTGGTAGAGTGAGGTAGACTGTGAGAGAGACTGATAGAGTGAGAGAGACTGTGAGAGAGACTGATAGAGTGAGGTAGACTGTGAGAGAGAGACTGATAGAGTGAGAGAGACTGTGAGAGACTGATAGAGTGAGGTAGACTGTGAGAGAGACTGATAGAGTGAGGTAGACTGTGAGAGAGACTGATAGAGTGAGGTAGACTGTGAGAGAGACTGATAGAGTGAGGTAGACTGTAAGAGAGTGAGAAAGACTGATAAAGTGAGAGAGACTGATAGAGTGAGGTAGACTGAGAGAGTGAGAAAGACTGATAAAGTGAGAGAGACTGGTAGAGTGAGGTAGACTGTGAGAGAGACTGATAGAGTGAGGTAGACTGTGAGAGAGACTGATAGAGTGAGGTAGACTGTGAGAGAGACTGATAGAGTGAGGTAGACTGTGAGAGACTGATAGAGTGAGGTAGACTGTGAGAGAGTGAGAAAGACTGATAAAGTGAGAGAGACTGGTAGTGAGGTAGACTGTGAGAGAGACTGATAGAGTGAGGTAGACTGTGAGAGAGTGAGAAAGACTGATAAAGTGAGAGAGACTGATAGAGTGAGGTAGACTGTGAGAGAGACTGATAGAGTGAGGTAGACTGAGAGAGTGAGAAAGACTGATAAAGTGAGAGAGGCTGATAGAGTGAGGTAGACTGTGAGAGAGACTGATAGAGTGAGGTAGACTGAGAGAGTGAGAAAGACTGATAAAGTGAGAGAGGCTGATAGAGTGAGGTAGACTGTGAGAGAGTGAGATATTGACTGTGAGAGAGACTGTGAAAGAGTGAGATAGACTTGCAGTTCGTTGTTGAAGCCTGTTATCGTTCAGGGTTTGAGAGACTGTGATAGAGAGTGAGATAGACTGTGATGGAGTGAAAGAGACAGCGATAGAGTGACATAAACCTGTTGCTCTACTTCAGGGTTTCTTCACCTCGGGGGTCTCCGCACGGCTCTGTATAATTACCTGTTCGCAAAGCAGCGCCGCGGCACGTTCATCCTGCGGCTCGAGGACACGGACCGCGATCGCCTGGTGCCCGGAGCTGCGGATGCCATCGAGGACATGCTGGAGTGGGCAGGTATACTCCCTATACTCTTCACTGCACTCACTATACTCCCTATACTCTTCACTGCACTCACTATACTCCCTATACTCTTCACTGCACTCACTATACTCTTCACTGCACTCACTATACTCCCTATACTCTTCACTGCACTCACTATACTCCCTATACTCTTCACTGCACTCACTATACTCCCTATACTCTTCACTGCACTCACTATACTCGTCACTGCACTCACTATACTCTTCACTGCACTCACTATACTCGTCACTGCACTCACTATACTCACTATGCTCTTTACTGCACTCCCTATACTCCTAACTGCACTCACTATACTCACTATGCTCTTCTCTGCACTCACTATGCTCACTATACTCTTCACTGCACTCACTATACTCACTATACTCTTCACTGCACTCACTATACTCACTATACTCTTCACTGCACTCACTATACTCACTATACTCTTCACTGCACTCACTATACTCACTATAGTCTTCACTGCACTCACTATACTCACTATACTCTTCACTGCACTCACTATACTCACTATACTCACTGTACTCTTCACTGCACTCACTATACTCCCTATACTCTTCACTGCACTCACTATACTCGTCACTGCACTCACTATACTCCCTATACTCTTCACTGCACTCACTATACTCCCTATACTCTTCACTGCACTCACTATACTCACTACACTCTTCACTGCACTCACTATACTCACTATACTCGTCACTGCACTCACTATAATCTTCACTGCACTCACTATACTCACTATGCTCTTCACTGCACTCACTATACTCCCTATACTCTTCACTATACTCACTGTTACTCGTCACTGCACTCACTATACTCTTCACTGCACTCACTATACTCACTATACTCGTCACTGCACTCACTATACTCCCTATACTCTTCACTGCACTCACTATACTCACTACACTCTTCACTGCACTCATTATACTCACTATACTCGTCACTGCACTCACTATACTCTTCACTGCACTCACTATACTCACTATGCTCTTCACTGCACTCACTATACTCCCTATACTCTTCACTATACTCACTGTTACTCGTCACTGCACTCACTATACTCTTCACTGCACTCACTATACTCACTATGCTCTTCACTGCACTCACTATACTCACTAAGCTCTTCACTCTTATCTGCACTCACTATACTCCCTATACTCTTCACTGCACTCACTATACTCACTATGCTCTTCACTCTTATCTGCACTTACTATACACTTCACTGCTCTCACTATACTCACTGCTCTCACTATACTCACTATACACTTTACTGCACTCACTACACTCTTCACTGCACTAACTATGCTCACTATACTCTTCTCTGCACTCACTATACTCACTATGCTCTTCACTGCACTCACTATGCTCACTAAGCTCTTCACTCTTATCTGCACTCACTATACTCCCTATACTCTTCTCTGCACTCACTATACTCACTATGCTCTTCACTGCACTCACTATGCTCACTATGCTCTTCTCTGCACTCACTATACTCACTACACTCTTCACTGCACTCACTACACTCTTCACTATACTCACTAGTGTTGTCAAAAATATCGATATTTCGATAAATATCGATACTGAAATATCTGAACGGTACCAATATTAATTTCCCGAAGTATCGATACTAGCCGCGCTTTCACTTTCACTTCTCTCCAAAGGCGTGTTGACAAACACCACACGCGCACTCGTTTCATTCGCTCTGGTTAAATAGCAAAAGTGAAGTGAATGGGGCCGATCACATCTGACGCGTTTTTTTGCAGTGAGAGGCGCCTATTTTCAATTGGTTTCCAGCGAGCGTTCTGCGCGCTGTTTATGCGCCTCGCGAGCCTTCCGTTTTAGTGCTGAAAGCTAGTTGCTTGAACGCCAGGAGACGTGCGATGATGGAGGGTAAACTTGTGGTGCTCTCGCGGGTTACCAGGAGCTTATAACGACTTCACGAACCGTAACTACCACAATGTTAACAGAAAGTAAATAAAGTTAATAAAAGGCTGATTTGATGTTTACTTGACTGACAGGACAGCTGTTTCAGTGGTTGCCTAGCAACATAAAAAACGCAGCGCACTGCTTGTTCTGTCTGATCTTAGACAAGCACATTTTAACTGTGGTCAAATGTAAATTAACTTGTGCTTATTTAACTTTATTCAAGAATTATTATTTAATTCTGCAATTTGCCTTCATTAGCAAATATCATCAATTTGATTACACAGATACTAATTAAACAATGACATATCTGAATTCAATAATGAAATGCCTTTTAACTGAAAATTGAATGTTTAATCTTATTATTATACAATACTGACACTCTCCTCCAATTTGATACTGTTAAGTGATTTGACACAATCTGTATAGTTAAAAGCACTATATAAATAAAGGTGACTTGACTTGATGTCGATCCAGTGAGCATTGTTTTCGCGTGTGATGCACACACGTTTGCGTTTAAATCTGTTCATCAAATAACGTTAATGTATTAACCAGCATTTATGCTTTTGAACAAGTGCACTACCTCAGGACATTTTTGTTCATGTAAAATATACCTCATTGTCATGTTCTAGACTTGTTATATTTAGCTTTTAAATAAAAAAAATACCCCCTTAATATTGTGTTAGTTTTTTTATCCGTGGTATCGAAAATGGTATCGAATATCGATATTTTTCAAGGTATCGTATCGAAGTTAGAAATTCTAGTATCGTGACAACACTAATACTCACTACACTTCACTGCTCTCACTATACTCTTCACTGCTCTCACTATACTCACTACACTCTTCACTGCTCTCACTATACTCACTACACTCTTCACTGCTCTCACTATACTCACTACACTCTTCACTGCTCTCACTATACTCTTCACTGCTCTCACTATGCTCTTCACTGCTCTCACTATACTCACTATGCTCTTCACTGCACTCACTATACTCACTACACTCTTCACTGCACTCACTATACTCACTATACTCTTCACTGCTCTCACTATACTCTTCACTGCTCTCACTATACTCACTATGCTCTCACTATACTCACTATGCTCTTCACTGCTCTCACTATACTCACTACACTCTTCACTGCTCACTATACTCACTACACTCTTCACTGCACTCACTATACTCACTATGCTCTTCACTGCTCTCACTATACTCACTACACTCTTCACTGCTCACTATACTCACTACACTCTTCACTGCTCTCACTATACTCTTCACTGCTCACTATACTCACTACACTCTTCACTGCTCTCACTACACTCTTCACTGCTCTCACTATACTCACTACACTCTTCACTGCTCTCACTATACTCACTATACTCTTCACTGCTCTCACTATACTCTTCACTGCTCTCACTATACTCTTCACTGCTCTCACTATACTCACTACACTCTTCACTGCACTCACTATACTCTTCACTGCTCTCACTATACTCTTCACTGCTCTCACTATACTCACTATGCTCTCACTATACTCACTATGCTCTTCACTGCTCTCACTATACTCACTACACTCTTCACTGCTCACTATACTCACTACACTCTTCACTGCTCTCACTACACTCTTCACTGCTCTCACTATACTCACTACACTCTTCACTGCTCTCACTATACTCACTACACTCTTCACTGCTCTCACTATACTCACTAAAGATAAAGATAAAGATAAAATATACTTTAATGTCCCCCAAGGGGGAAATTTGTCTTGGGCTGCAGTCACTGCGACACACACTTACAACGTACCACATAAAATATACACCGAATATAAACAATACAAACATGCGTCATTACACTGTATCGTGAAGAAAAAAAAAGAAAAAAAAGAAAAATTTAAATTAAATTAATAATAATAATTGCACAACACAGTGGGGATAAAAAGTATACAAGTAGGTAACAGTCATTTGCTACTGTTTAGCATCTTAATAGCAGCTGGGATGAATGAGTTTTTATACCTCTTTAACCTACAGTACGGCATTCTAAATCGTTTACCTGAGGGTAACAACTCTAGTTCCTTATTCAGAATGTGGGATGTGTCATCCAAAATCTTATGTGCCTCCCTGAGCACAGATTTTTCATACAGTGACTGTAGGTAGCACTGTTCTTGGTAGCCTACAATTCTAAAAGCTGTATTGATCAGACGCCCCAACTTAGATTTAAACTGAACTGAAAGATTACCATACCAGGTCTGCATGCTATAACGTATCACACTCTCTAAAATCATTTTGAAAAACAGAAGCAGGAGTTTGCTATTAACACCATACAATCTTAGCCTTCTTAAAAAGTACATCCTTTGTTGCAACCTGGTGCAAAGATTTTCAACATGAATGTGCCAGGTAAGTGAACAATCAATAAAAACACCCAGATACTTATATGACGTAACCTGACGTATTGGTGTGTTGTGAATAAGTACAGGATTAGGTTCACAGATTGATCTTGGATCAAATATCATCTCCTCTGTTTTAGTGACGTTAACCATCAGATGATGAGCATCACACCAGTCCACAAACTGTTTAATTTCTGAGTGGTAGGAGACTGTGTCTTGGTCTCGAAACAATAAGCTAAGGATAGCAGTGTCATCAGAGAATTTAACAATATAATTGTGTGGATGTTTACTCACACATTCATTGGTATAGATAGTAAAAAGGACAGGGGAGCTCACACAACCCTGTGGAGCCCCTGTGCTGATGAATTTAGGGTCTGAGACTGCCTTGTGTACTTTAACATATTGTGTCCTATTAGTTAAAAAGGAGTAATACCATCCAACAATAAAAGAGCTTACACCCATATTTTTAAGTGTCTCAAGTAAAATAACTGGCTGAATCGTATTGAAGGCCGAACTAAAATCTATAAAAAGTAAGCGTGCGTAGGCCTTCGGATCCTCCAAGTGCTTAAGGACTAGGTGGGTGATGCTACTTATAGCGTCATCTGTACTCCTACCCCGTTTATAGGCAAACTGCCAGGGATCTAACTTTTTGTTAACCTCAGTTTTTAAAAGAGACACCATATATTTCTCAAAACACTTCATTACAATGGACGTCAATGCTACTGGTCTAAAATCATTGTTCTCTTTAGGACAGGGTTTCTTTGGGACTGGAATAATAACAGTCTTTTTCCATAGGGCTGGGATGATGTGAGAGTCAAGTGATCGCTGAAAGATAGGGCACCAGGCTGGAACAAGCTCCTCCGCACATGTTTTCAATAAGCGGGCAGAGATTCCATCTGGACCCTTAGCCTTCCTAGTACACTGATGCTGGAACAGTGACTGTATCTGTAACCAGTCTATCTCATGTCCTATGTTCAAATCCTTGCTGATGGAGTTTAGGATACTAGTGCATTCATTGTTAAAATCCTGAGTTTGAAATCTGAGGTAAAAGTCATTAAATTCATTAGCTTTCATCCGGTCATCTGTAGTGGTTATATGTACTTTACTTAACTACACTCTTCACTGCTCTCACTATACTCTTCACTGCTCTCACTATACTCTTCACTGCACTCACTATACTCCCTATACTCTTCACTGCACTCACTATGCTCTTCACTGCACTCACTATACTCACTACACTCTTCACTGCTCTCACTATACTCACTATGCTCTTCACTGCACTCACTATACTCACTACACTCTTCACTGCACTCACTATACTCTTCACTGCTCTTACTATGCTCACTATACTCTTCACTGCTCTCACTATACTCTTCACTGCACTCACTATACTCCCTATACTCTTCACTGCACTCACTATACTCGTCACTGCACTCACTATACTCACTACACTCTTCACTGCACTCACTATACTCACTATGCTCTTCACTGCACTCACTATGCTCACTATACTCTTCACTGCTCTCACTATACTCTTCACTGCACTCACTATACTCCCTATACTCTTCACTGCACTCACTATACTCGTCACTGCACTCACTATACTCGTCACTGCACTCACTATACTCACTACACTCTTCACTGCTCTCACTATACTCACTATGCTCTTCACTGCACTCACTACACTCTTCACTGCACTCACTATACTCTTCACTGCTCTTCACTGCACTCACTATACTCTTCACTGCTCTCACTATACTCTTCACTGCACTCACTATACTCTTCACTGCTCTCACTATACTCACTATACTCTTCACTGCACTCACTATACTCCCTATACTCTTCACTGCACTCACTATACTCGTCACTGCACTCACTATACTCTTCACTGCACTCACTATACTCACTACACTCTTCACTGCTCTCACTATACTCACTATGCTCTTCACTGCACTCACTACACTCTTCACTGCACTCACTATACTCTTCACTGCTCTTCACTGCACTCACTATACTCTTCACTGCTCTCACTATACTCTTCACTGCACTCACTATACTCTTCACTGCTCTCACTATACTCACTATGCTCTTCACTGCACTCACTATGCTCACTATACTCTTCACTGCTCTCACTATACTCTTCACTGCACTCACAATACTCACTATGCTCTTCACTGCTCTCACTATGCTCACTATACTCTTCACTGCTCTCACTATACTCTTCACTGCACTCACTATACTCACTACACTCTTCACTGCACTCACTATGCTCACTATACTCTTCACTGCACTCACTATACTCTTCACTGCACTCACTATACTCTTCACTGCACTCACTATGCTCACTATACTCTTCACTGCACTCACTATACTCTTCACTGCTCTCACTATGCTCACTATACTCTTCACTGCACTCACTATGCTCACTATGCTCTTCACTGCTCTCACTATACTCACTATACTCTTCACTGCACTCGCTACACTCTTCACTGCGCTCACTATGCTCACTATACTCTTCACTGCACTCACTATACTCACTATACTCTTCACTGCACTCGCTACACTCTTCACTGCACTCACTATGCTCACTATACTCTTCACTGCTCTCACTATACTCACTATACTCTTCACATGCATTAGCTACACTCTTCACTGCACTCACTATGCTCACTATACTCTTCACTGCACTCACTATACTCACTATACTCTTCACTGCACTCGCTACACTCTTCACTGCACTCACTATGCTCACTATACTCTTCACTGCTCTCACTATACTCTTCACTGCACTCGCTACACTCTTCACTGCACTCACTATGCTCACTATACTCTTCACTGCACTCACTATACTCACTATACTCTTCACTGCACTCACTATGCTCACTATACTCTTCACTGCACTCACTATGCTCACTATACTCTTCACTGCACTCACTATACTCACTATACTCTTCACTGCACTCGCTACACTCTTCACTGCACTCACTATGCTCACTATACTCTTCTCTGCACTCGCTACACTCTTCACTGCACTCACTATGCTCACTATACTCTTCTCTGCACTCGCTACACTCTTCACTGCACTCGCTACACTCTTCACTGCACTCACTATACTCACTATACTCTTCACTGCACTCGCTACACTCTTCACTGCACTCACTATGCTCACTATACTCTTCACTGCTCTCACTATACTCACTATACTCTTCACTGCACTCGCTACACTCTTCACTGCACTCACTATGCTCACTATACTCTTCACTGCACTCACTATACTCACTATACTCTTCACTGCACTCGCTACACTCTTCACTGCACTCACTATGCTCACTATACTCTTCACTGCACTCACTATACTCACTATACTCTTCACTGCACTCACTATACTCACTACACTCTTCACTGCACTCACTATGCTCACTATACTCTTCACTGCACTCACTATACTCTTCACTGCACTCACTATACTCACTATACTCTTCACTGCACTCGCTACACTCTTCACTGCACTCACTATGCTCACTATACTCTTCACTGCACTTCAACGCTTGCACCTTGGAACCTATTTCAAGGTTTGCGTTCTCGAGTACCAGGCAGTGTTGTTGTGCGAATGAGCGGCCAGAGCGCATTAAGGGTTTTCTGTGAGAACGGTGTTGTGTAAGCGGCCCCTAAATTAATAACTAATGATCTTTGCAACGGACATTAATCAATCAAAACTAACTTTAGCTGGACAATAACTTTATTCTAAAGCTGCTGTAAAGCCAATACAATCTCTGTTACTTCAATTTCCTATTATCACAGTAAAGCTGCATTGAAACACAATCTATATTGTTAAAAGCGCTGTATAAATGAAGGTGACTTGACTCACTATACTCTTCACTGCAGACTGCCCTCCAGCAAGACGCATGTAAGTCTAAGTCGGGGTGTGTGTGTGTGTGTGTGTAGGAATCCCCCCAGATGAGAGCAGTCGCAGAGGAGGGCATTATGGGCCGTATGTTCAGTCGGAGCGGCTCCATCTCTACTCACAGGCCGCATCATCACTGCTGCACACAGGCCACGCCTACTACTGCTTCTGCACCAATCAAAGGCTGGAGCTGCTGAAGAGGGAGGCGCAGCGCAGTGGACACGCACCGCGGTAAACACACACACACACACACACACACCATGGTAAACTCACACACCTGCTGCGGTAAACTCACACACGCACCGCTGTAAACACACACTTACAACACACGTACCTGCGGTGTAAACGCACACAAACCATGGTAAACTCACACACCTGCTGCAGTAAACACACGTAGCACGTAATCACCACTTAATAACGTTATATTTCCCTTGTCAGAAGAGTACTTAATTTAATAACCTTACAAATGTCTTTACAAAATTACATGAAGCAGAGTTACCAATCTCTCCACATTTGGAAGCAAAACCCATCCAGTTCCATCCAGTATATCCACCCAATATTAAAGTCCAGAGTTACCACAAATGTCCTTGGTTCATCACACCATTGTAGATGTTAGGATGTATGAAGAATGTAATCCAAGTTCATCCAACAAAGGTTAATCCAATGAACAGCGGCAGTTCGTAAAGGAGTTCAGATATAATCCACAATTGAAGAGAATAACAATTGTCATACTTGAACCAGTTAAGATGTCCTCAAAATCAAGTAGATACAAAAACCCTCTGGACAAAGCAAACAATAAACAACAAACAAGCAAGATACATTTCCCACTTTAAACCTCTGATAATGATAAACGAACAAATAAATCAACTCACATTGAGATGTAGAACACTTATGTTCCTCAACAAAAGGTTTTCCAAATGAAAGCATGGGAAGAGCAAACACTCCCAGCTAACAGGTATCCCTTACTCACACTTCCTCTTCCTTTTAGTCTCTGGCCTAGAGAACTCTACCTGATAATGGCTCCCTAGCGCCCTCTAATGGCCAGGAGTAAAATTACAACTTAAATTTACCATAGAAGATAGGGAACAGTTACTGAAACTGTTGCAAACCCCCCTTTCAGAAGAAGGCCTGGCCGTAGAACCTTTTCAGATTTTCTACATGGTATGTCTCAACCTGCTTGGGTTTGCTCGACAGACACTGTTTGCAGTGGTCCATACATCTCGCTGGATTTCTGGCCAGAACACAATGTTGAGTAGTCTACGCAATGTTTTCATGCGCCCAAGATGCCCACTTAAAGGATTGTCATGTGTAAACTGGAGAAATTTCTGCCGGAGATCCTTTGGGATGACTACTTGCAAAGTGTGACCCTTTTGACTTTCAGGGACACATCTGAACAGAAAGCTGTTTTGTACAACATAGTGAATACGTTTGAGGTTGATAGAGTTAAGCTTTGCTTCATCCCACAAAGGCTGCAAAGATTGGTCACTTGGTGTCGACCAAGTTCTTCCCAGTTGAGTCTCCATTCACATCTTTTGGCTGGCTTACCGCAACGCTTCCCAGTGGCTCTCCCTCAGGCATTGTGTGGGACAGTGAATCAGGTATGACATCTCCCTTTTCGGTACCTCACACTAAATTCAAACCCCCGGAGTCGGATAGCCCACCTAGTAAGTCTTGATGTTGGGCAAGGATGGTTGAATACCCAAGTGAATGCGGCATGATCAGTAACGAGCTCAAAGGGTTTCCCTTCTAGGTATTGTCGGACCTCTTTTCAGCCGCCTAGACCACAGCGAGTCATTCCTTCTCCAAAACAGCATATGATTTTCCGGCTCCTTGAAGCAGCCGGGATGGAGAGGCGATGACATATTCTCCCTTTTACAACTCCTGAGTCAGTACAGCCCCAAGTCCAAAGTCGCTCGAATCAGTCTGCACTTTGAAAGATTTACTTGAGTCTGGAGGAATAAGAACTGGGGCCTTTTGCAGGGCATCCTCCAAATCTTCTAAAGAATGTTGGCACCCAGTCCAGTTCCATGGTACACCCTTCCTCTTCAGTGCATGAAGTGGAGCAGCACGTTCCAAAATAATGTGCGGAATAAAGCGACGGTACCACCCAGCAAGACCTAGGAATCGCTCAAAATCACATATGGGAATTCTTGACAGCGTCCACCTTGGAATGTCTTGATGCCTTCCGCTGAAATGACGTGTCCCAGAAAAGGCAGTGATCTCCTTACCAATGTTTCAGCTGATTCCAGCCCAGCAAACACCTTCTTCAGATCTTGGCAGTGTTGCTGAAGGTCTCTGGAGTATATGACAACTTTGTTTATATGTACAAAAAAAACCATTTGGCAATAAGATCTTGTAGAACTTTGTTCATCAGCCTTTGGAACATTGCTCCAGCATTTGTCAACCCAAATGGCAGGTGAAGAAACTCATACAACAAAAGCAGTTTCTTGGATGCTTCTTTCGTCCATCACCACTTGCCAGTATCCAGTTTTGAGGTCTAGGCTACTGAATACTGTTGCTCCGTTGACAGACTCCAAGAGATCTTGTTTCTGAGGCGTGGGAAATCCATCCAGTGGGGTTTTGGCATTCAGTGCTCGATAATCCACACAGAAACGCATACCCCCATTCTTCTTGGGCACTAGCACTACTGGAGCTGCCCATGGGGATGTAGATGGCTGTATTATACCTTTACTCAGCATGGCTTTGACTTCCTCATCAATTAAGTTTTGCTTATTGACTGGAACAGGATATGCTCTTTTCTGTACTGGGATGGGGTCATTAGTTATGATCTGGTGCTAAATGATAGAGGCTTGACCTAAGGCATCTGTACATACAGTTGGCCAATTAAACAGCAACCCCTCTAAACACCACCGGGAGGCATCAGCAAGACCCATCAAATCCTTGATGGCAACTGCGGTGTCACTGGATACTTGCACTATTGGCAGTGCACAGTGTATGTTAACAGTGTGGTGGGTCATAACGAGAACAGATGTAATGTTTCCTTTTGTACAGGCAATGAAAGTGTGGAGGTGTCAAAATCCAACTTGACTTTTATGTCACCAGGAACTCAAGGCCTAAGACGAGTGGAAAAGCCTGGTCCTCATCTCTCATGATAGTCGCATTTGGTCTGTGCATCCTTGCAGGGTACACTCCCAAGTAACTTCGCCTAATGCCCTCTGGATATGGCTGTTGGGAAGGGTAGCGCAAGTGGTTTTTTCTAGAATACTCTGTTCTCCTGTTATTTCAGTGCTGTATTTTAATCGAGGTAAGGCCATCTTCGATTCTCTGCTTACTTTGTATTTTTAACTTCACATAATTCTGTATTTTAGTTAGACGCGCTGCTTTATTTAACATAAAGCCGCGAGCGATATTAATTATTATTGCAGTCTAATTTGCACTTAAGCCGTTGCTCTTATTGCAGTTTCGTCTTGGCACATTTTCGCGTTATTCAGACTTAATTGCCCGACCGAAACAGCTGTACTCACTCAAGCGGTGAAAGCATTATCTGTATATCTGTGTAATTTGCGCGCTGTCGCGGAAGCGTCAGCGGAAGCGTTCAGCTCTCGTGTTCAGCCTCATCGTGTGAAGACCGACTCGGGTAAAGACCATCGACTCTACCTGCGCGACTCCACCGAGCAAGAACACCAGAAAGGCACTTAAGTATCTCCTTTTCCCTTTCCTTCACTCTTTTTATCTTATTGTTCACCTTAAACAACATGTGCTTTCAACACATTACTGTTATCACGCGGCAACGCCCTTTCATCACGCTCAAAAGGCAGCGCAATACTGCCAATCTGCGTCCCATTCTCTCATCCGCACACACTCCTCTCTCTCTTTCCGTGGGTCTATGGAATTGCCAGTCAGCAGTCAATAAAGCTGACTTCATTCCAGCCTTTGCATCTCATTCTACTCTAAATATCTTAGGCCTGACTGAGACCTGGATTCGTCCAGAAGACTCAGCAACCCCCGGTGCTCTCTCTAGCAATTTCTCCTTCTCTCACTCCCCTCGCCAGTCTGGGAGAGGCGGGGGTACAGGGCTCCTCGTTTCTAACAATTACAAATACTCTGCGCTCTCTTCTATATGCAACAACAACTCATTTGAATATCATGCTATTACACTCACCACTCCCATTAAGATCCATATTGTAGTCATTTATCGTCCCCCAGGTCAGCTGGGTAATTTTGTGGATGAGCTGGATGTGCTGCTGTCCTCCTTCCCTGAGGACGGCACCCCACTTCTAGTCTTTGGTGACTTCAACATCCATCTCGAAAAGCCGCATGCAACAGACTTCATCTCTCTCCTAGCCTCTTTCGATCTCACACAACTCATCACCACAGGTACTCACAAATCAGGCAACCAACTGGACCTGGTTTACACACGCAACTGCACCACAGACAACATCTTGGTGAGACCTCTCCATGTCTCAGATCATTTCCTCATTACCTTCAGTCTACAACTCTCTACCCCTGCACCACCAACCCCACCACCAGTCACTTTCAGGCGAAACCTGCGCTCACTTTCCCCCTCCCATCTTTCCTCTGCCGTCTCATCTTCTCTTCCCCCACCCTCACAATTCTCATCTCTGGATGTGAATACCGCAACGGATACCCTATGCTCCACTCTAACCTCTTCTCTAGACATTATCTGCCCTCTCTCCTCCAGGCCAGCACGCGCCACTCCCTCTAACCCCTGGTTATCTGAGGTTCTTAGGGAACACCGGACCGAACTCAGGGCAGCGGAGAGGAAATGGCACAAATCAAAAGACGCATCTGACCTGAGTACGTATCAATCTCTCCTCTCTTCCTTTTCTGTTGATGTTCATGCTGCAAAATCTTCATACTTCCACAACAAGATCAACAACTC